>NW_021264686.1:87597-98276 GCF_002162155.2 Triticum dicoccoides
TCCGTTTTGTGCACTATTGCTCTGCATTTTGGCGACCCAGAGGTATTTCCACGATTGATGAGCCCCTGGGTGCATTTATGTGTCTCTCGTCAACACTCACAGTTTTGTCCAATTCTGACATGTTTCGTGGACTATTACTCAATATTTTGGGGTCCCGAAGCGATTTCCATAGTTGTTGAACCCCAAGGTGTGCTTACGTGTTGGTCATCAACAATCAAAGTTTGGGCCGATTCTTGCCCGTTTCTTGGACTATTACTCTATTTTGGGGTCTCGGAGTCATTTCCATGATTGACGAACCCTGGGGTGCGTTTACGTGTCGGTCATCAACATTCACATATTTGGCCGATTCTAGTCCGTTTTGTGCACTATTACTCAACGTTTTGGGGACCCAGAGGTATTTCCACGATTGATGAACCCCTGGTGCATTTATGTGTCTGTCATCAACACTCACAGTTTTGTCCAATTCTGACATGTTTCGTGGACTATTACTCACCGTTTTGGGGTTCTGAGGCGATTTCCATAGTTGTTGAACCCCAAGGTGTCCTTACGTGTTGGTCATCAACACTCGCAGTTTTGGCCGATTCTGGCCCGTTTCATGGACTATTACTCACCGTTTCGGCGTCCCAAAGTGATTTCCATGGTTGTCGAACTCCAAGGCGCGCTTACGTGTCGGTCATCAACAATCACAGTTTCGGCCGATTCTTGCCCGTTTCTTGGACTATTACTCTATTTTGGGGTCTTGGAGTCATTTCCACGATTGACGAACCCCGGGGTGCGTTTACGTGTCGGTCATCAACACTCACATATTCGGCTGATTCTAGTCCGTTTTGTGCACTATTACTCAGCGTTTTGGGGACCCAAAGCAATTTCCACGATTGATGATCCCCGGGTGCGTTTATGTGTCTGTCGTCAGCACTCACAGTTTTGTCCAATTTTGACAAGTTTCGTGGACTATTACTCACCGTTTTGGGGTCCCAAAGCGATTTCCATAGTTGTTGAACCCCAAGGTGTGCTTACGTGTTGGTCATCAACACTCGCAGTTTTGGCCGATTCTGGCCCGTTTCTTGGACTATTAATCTTTTTTGGGGTCTCAGAGTCATTTCCACGATTGACGAACCCCAGGGTGCGTTTACGTGTAGGTCATCAACACTCACATATTCGGCCGAATCATGTCTGTTTCGTGCACTATTACTCAGCGTTTTGGGGACCCAAAGCAATTTCCATGATTGATGAACCCCTCGGTGCGTTTATGTATCTGTCGTCAACACTCATAGTTTTGGCCAATTCTTACATGTTTCGTGGACTATTACTCACCGTTTTGGGGTCCCGAAGCGATTTCCATAGTTGTTGAACTCCCAGGTGTGCTTACGTGTTGGTCATCAACATTCACATATTTGGCCGATTCTAGTCCGTTTTGTGCACTATTGCTCTGCATTTTGGCGACCCAGAGGTATTTCCACGATTGATGAGCCCCTGGGTGCATTTATGTGTCTCTCGTCAACACTCACAGTTTTGTCCAATTCTGACATGTTTCGTGGACTATTACTCAATATTTTGGGGTCCCGAAGCGATTTCCATAGTTGTTGAACCCCAAGGTGTCCTTACGTGTTGGTCATCAACAATCAAAGTTTGGGCCGATTCTTGCCCGTTTCTTGGACTATTACTCTATTTTGGGGTCTCGGAGTCATTTCCACGATTGACGAACCCCGGGGTGCGTTTATGTGTCGGTCATCAACATTCACATATTTGGCCGATTCTAGTCCGTTTTGTGCACTATTACTCAACGTTTTGGGGACCCAGAGGTATTTCCACGATTGATGAACCCCTGGTGCATTTATGTGTCTGTCATCAACACTCACAGTTTTGTCCAATTCTGACATGTTTCGTGGACTATTACTCACCGTTTTGGGGTTCTGAGGCGATTTCCATAGTTGTTGAACCCCAAGATGTCCTTACGTGTTGGTCATCAACACTCGCAGTTTTGGCCGATTCTGGCCCGTTTCATGGACTATTACTCACCGTTTCGGCGTCCCAAAGTGATTTCCATGGTTGTCGAACTCCAAGGCGCGCTTACGTGTCGGTCATCAACAATCACAGTTTCGGCCGAGTCTTGCCCGTTTCTTGGACTATTACTCTATTTTGGGGTCTTGGAGTCATTTCCACGATTGACGAACCCCGGGGTGCGTTTACGTGTCGGTCATCAACACTCACATATTCGGCTGATTCTAGTCCGTTTTGTGCACTATTACTCAGCGTTTTGGGGACCCAAAGCAATTTCCACGATTGATGATCCCCGGGTGCGTTTATGTGTCTGTCGTCAGCACTCACAGTTTTGTCCAATTCTGACAAGTTTCGTGGACTATTACTCACCGTTTTGGGGTCCCAAAGCGATTTCCATAGTTATTGAACCCCAAGGTGTGCTTACGTGTTGGTCATCAACACTCGCAGTTTTGGCCGATTCTGGCCCATTTCTTGGACTATTAATCTTTTTTGGGGTCTCAGAGTCATTTCCACGATTGACGAACCCCAGGGTGCGTTTACGTGTAGGTCATCAACACTCACATATTCGGCCGAATCATGTCTGTTTCGTGCACTATTACTCAGCGTTTTGGGGACCCAAAGCAATTTCCATGATTGATGAACCCCTGGGTGCGTTTATGTATCTGTCGTCAACACTCATAGTTTTGGCCAATTCTTACATGTTTCGTGGACTATTACTCACCGTTTTGGGGTCCCGAAGCGATTTCCATAGTTGTTGAACTCCCAGGTGTGCTTACGTGTTGGTCATCAACATTCACATATTTGGCCGATTCTAGTCCGTTTTGTGCACTATTACTCTGCGTTTTGGCGACCCAGAGGTATTTCCACGATTGATGAGCCCCTGGGTGCATTTATGTGTCTCTCGTCAACACTCACAGTTTTGTCCAATTCTGACATGTTTCGTGGACTATTACTCAATATTTTGGGGTCCCGAAGCGATTTCCATAGTTGTTGAACCCCAAGGTGTCTTTACGTGTTGGTCATCAACACTCGCAGTTTTGGCCGATTCTAGCATGTTTCATGGACTATTACTCACCGTTTTGGGGTCCGAAAGCGATTTCCATGGTTGTCGAACTCCAAGGTGCGCATACGTGTTGTTCATTAGCAATCACAGTTTGGTACGATTCTGGCCCATTTCTTGGACTACTACTCTATTTTGGGGTCTCAAAGTCATTTCCATGATTGACGAACCGTAGGCTGCGTTTACGTGTCGGTCATCAACACTGACATATTTGGCCGAATCATGTCTGTTTCGTGCACTATTACTCAGCGTTTTGGAGAACCAGAGGGATTTCCACGATTGATGAACCCCGGGGTCCGTTCATATGTCTGTCGTCAACACTCAGAGTTTTGGCCAAATGGCTTTGGGTTCCCAAAGCGATTTCCATGGTTGTCGAACTCCAAGGTGCGCTTACGTGTCGGTCATCAAGAATCATAGTTTGGGTCGATTCTTCCCCGTTTCTTGGACTATTACTCTATTTTGGGGTCTCGGAGTCATTTCCATGATTGACGAACCCCGGGGTGCATTTACGTGTCGGTCATCAACACTCACATATTCGGCCTAATCGAGTCCGTTTCTTCACTATTACTCGACATTTTGGGACGCAGAGGAATTTCCCCGATTGATGAACCCCGGGGTGCATTTATGTGTCCGTCGTCAACACTGACAGTTTTGCCAATTCTGACAAGTTTCATGGACTATTAATCACCGTTTTGGGGTCCCGAAAAGATTTCCATAGTTGTTGAACCCCAAGGTGTGCTTACGTGTCGGTCATCAACAATCATAGTTTGGGCCGATTCTTGCCCGTTTCTTGGACTATTACTCTAATTTGGGGTATCGTAGTCATTTCCATGATTGACAATCCCCAGGGTGCGTTTACGTGTCGGTCATCAACACACATATTTGGCCGAATCGTGTCCGTTTCGTGCACTATTACTCAGCATTTTGGGGACCTAGAGGGATTTCCACGATTGACGAACCCCGGGGTGCGTTTATTCGTCTGTCATCAACACTCACAGTTTTGTCCACTTTTGATCTATTTCATGGACTATTACTCACCGTTTTGGGGTCCCGAAGCGATTTCCATAGTTGTTGAACCCCAAGGTGTGCTTACGTGTTGGTCATCAACAATCAAAGTTTGGGCCGATTCTTGCCCGTTTCTTGGACTATTACTCTATTTTGGGGTCTCGGAGTCATTTCCACGATTGACGAACCCCGGGGTGCGTTTACGTGTCGGTCATCAACATTCACATATTTGGCCGATTCTAGTCCGTTTTGTGCACTATTACTCAACGTTTTGGGGACCCAGAGGTATTTCCACGATTGATGAACCCCTGGTGCATTTATGTGTCTGTCATCAACACTCACAGTTTTGTCCAATTCTGACATGTTTCGTGGACTATTACTCACCGTTTTGGGGTTCTGAGGCGATTTCCATAGTTGTTGAACCCCAAGGTGTCCTTACATCTTGGTCATCAACACTCGCAGTTTTGGCCGATTCTGGCCCGTTTCATGGACTATTACTCACCGTTTCGGCGTCCCAAAGTGATTTCCATGGTTGTCGAACTCCAAGGCGCGCTTACGTGTCGGTCATCAACAATCACAGTTTCGGCCGATTCTTGCCCGTTTCTTGGACTATTACTCTATTTTGGGGTCTTGGAGTCATTTCCACGATTGACGAACCCAGGGGTGCGTTTACGTGTCGGTCATCAACACTCACATATTCGGCTGATTCTAGTCCGTTTTGTGCACTATTACTCAGCGTTTTGGGGACCCAAAGCAATTTCCACGATTGATGATCCTCGGGTGCGTTTATGTGTCTGTCGTCAGCACTCACAGTTTTGTCCAATTCTGACAAGTTTCGTGGACTATTACTCACCGTTTTGGGGTCCCAAAGCGATTTCCATAGTTGTTGAACCCCAAGGTGTGCTTACGTGTTGGTCATCAACACTCACATATTCGGCCGAATCATGTCTGTTTCGTGCACTATTACTCAGCGTTTTGGGGACCCAAAGCAATTTCCATGATTGATGAACCCCTGGGTGCGTTTATGTATCTGTCGTCAACACTCATAGTTTTGGCCAATTCTTACATGTTTCGTGGACTATTACTCACCGTTTTGGGGTCCCGAAGCGATTTCCATAGTTGTTGAACTCCCAGGTGTGCTTACGTGTTGGTCATCAACACTCGCTGTTTTGGCCGATTCTGGCCCATTTCATGGACTATTACTCATTGTTTTGGGGTCCCAAAGCGATTTCCATGGTTGTCGAATTCCAAGGTGCGCTTACGTGTCGGTCATCAACAATCACAGTTTGGGCCGATTCTGGCCCGTTTCTTGGACTATTACTATATATTGGGGTCTCGGAGTCATTTCAACGATTGACGAACCCCTGGGTGCGTTTACGTGTCGGTCATCAACACTCACATATTCGGCCGATTCTAGTCCGTTTTGTGCACTATTACTCAGCGTTTTGGGGACCTAGAGCAATTTCCACGGTTGATGAACCCCGGGGTTCGTTTATGTGTCCGTCGTCAACACTGACAGTTTTTGCCAATTCTCACAGGTTTCGTGGACTATTACTCGCCGTTTTGGGGTCCCGAAGCGATTGCCATAGTTGTTGAACCCCAAGTTGTGCTTACGTGTTGGTCATCAACACTCGTTGTTTTGGCCGATTCTGGCCCGTTTCATGAAATATCACTCACCGTTTAGGGGTCCCAAAGCGATTTCCATGGTTTTCGAACTCCAAGGTGCGCTAACGTGTCGGTCATCAACAATCACAGTTTTGGCCGATTCTGGCCCGTTTCTTGGACTATTAATCTTTTTTGGGGTCTCAGAGTCATTTCCACGATTGACGAACCCCAGGGTGCGTTTACGTGTAGGTCATCAACACTCACATATTCGGCCGATTCTAGTCCATTTTGTGCACTATTACTCAGCGTTTTGGGGACCAGAGCGATTTCCACGATTGATGAACCCCGGGTGCGTTTATGTGTCCGTCGTTAACACTCACATTTTTGGCCAATTCTGAGATGTTTCGTGGACTATTACTCACCGTTTTGGGGTCCCGAAGCGATTTCTATAGTTGTTGAACCCCAAGGTGTGCTTACATGTTGGTCATCAACACTCGCAGTTTTGGCCGATTCTGGCCCGTTTCTTGGACTATTAATCTTTTTTGGGGTCTCAGAGTCATTTCCACGATTGACGAACCCCAGGGTGCGTTTACGTCTAGGTCATCAACACTCACATATTCGGCCGAATCATGTCTGTTTCGTGCACTATTACTCAGTGCTTTGGGGACCCAAAGCAATTTCCATGATTGATGAACCCCTAGGTGCGTTTATGTATCTGTCGTCAACACTCATAGTTTTGGCCAATTCTTACATGTTTCGTGGACTATTACTCACCGTTTTGGGGTCCCGAAGCGATTTCCATAGTTGTTGAATTCCCAGGTGTGCTTACGTGTTGGTCATCAACACTCGCTGTTTTGGCCGATTCTGGCCCATTTCATGGACTATTACTCATCGTTTTAGGGTCCCAAAGCGATTTCCATGGTTGTCGAATTCAAGGTGCGCTTACGTGTCGGTCATCAACAATCACAGTTTGGGCCGATTCTGGCCCGTTTCTTGGACTATTACTGTATATTGGGGTCTCGGAGTCATTTCGACGATTGACGAACCCCTGGGTGCGTTTACGTGTCGGTCATCAACACTCACATATTCGGCCGATTCTAGTCCGTTTTGTGCACTATTACTCAGCGTTCTGGGGACATAGAACAATTTCCACGGTTGATGAACCCCGGGGCTCGTTTATGTGTCCGTCGTCAACACTGACAGTTTTTGCCAATTCTCACAGGTTTTGTGGACTATTACTCACCGTTTTGGTGTCCCGAAGCGATTGCCATAGTTGTTGTACCCCAAGTTGTGCTTACGTGTTGGTCATCAACACTCGTTGTTTTGGCCGATTCTGGCCCGTTTCATGGACTATTACTCACTATTTTGGGGTCCCAAATCGATTACCATGGTTGTCGAACTCCAAGGTGCACTTATGTGTCGATCATCAACATTCACAGTTTGGGCCGATTTTTGCCCGGTTCTTGGACTATTACTTTATTTTAGGGTCTCAGAGTCGTTTCCATGATTGACGAACCACGGGGTGAGTTTACGTGTCGGTCATCAACACTCACATATTCGGCCGATTCTAGTCCATTTCGTGCACTATTACTCAGCGTTTTGGGGACCCAGAGCAATTTCCATGATTGATGAACCCCTGGGTGCGTTTATGTGTCTGTCATCAACACTCACAGTTTTGGCCAATTCTGACATGTTTCGTGGACTATTACTCACCGTTTTGGGGTCCCGAAGCGATTTCCATAGTTGTTGAACTCCCAGGTGTGCTTACGTGTTGGTCATGGACTATTACTCATCGTTTTGGGGTCCCAAAGCGATTTCCATGGTTGTCGAAGTCCAAGGTGCGCTTACGTGTCGGTCATCAACAATCACAGTTTGGGCCGATTCTGGCCCATTTCTTGGACTATTACTGTATATTGGGGTCTCGGAGTCATTTCGACGATTGACGAACCCCTGGGTGCGTTTACGTGTCGGTCATCAACACTCACATATTCGGCCGATTCTAGTCCGTTTTGTGCACTATTACTCAGCGTTTTGGGGACCTAGAGCAATTTCCACGGTTGATGAACCCCGGGGCACGTTTGTGTGTCTGTCGTCAACACTGACAGTTTTTGCCAATTCTCACAGGTTTCGTGGACTAGTACTCACCGTTTTGGTGTCCCGAAGCGATTTCCATAGTTGTTGAACTCCCAGGTGTGCTTACGTGTTGGACATCAACACTCGCTGTTTTGGCCGATTCTGGCCCGTTTCATGGACTATTACTCATCGTTTTGGGGTCCCAAAGCGATTTCCATGGTTGTCGAATTCCAAGGTGCGCTTACGTGTCGGTCATCAACAATCACAGTTTGGGCCGATTCTGGCCCGTTTCTTGGACTATTACTGTATATTGGGGTCTCGGAGTCATTTCGACGATTGACGAACCCCTGGGTGCGTTTACGTGTCGGTCATCAACACTCACATATTCGGCCGATTCTAGTCCGTTTTGTGCACTATTACTCAGCGTTTTGGGGACCTAGAGCAATTTCCACGGTTGATGAACCCCGGGGTTCGTTTATGTGTCCGTCGTCAACACTGACAGTTTTTGCCAATTCTCACAGGTTTCGTGGACTATTACTCACCGTTTTGGGGTCCCGAAGCGATTGCCATAGTTGTTGAACCCCATGTTGTGCTTACGTGTTGGTCATCAACACTCGTTGTTTTGGCCGATTCTGGCCCGTTTCATGAAATATCACTCACCGTTTAGGGGTCCCAAAGCGATTTCCATGGTTTTCGAACTCCAAGGTGCGCTAACGTGTCGGTCATCAACAATCACAGTTTGGGCCGATTCTGGCCCGTTTCTTGGACTATTAATCTTTTTTGGGGTCTCAGAGTCATTTCCACGATTGACGAACCCCGGGGTGCGTTTACGTGTAGGTCATCAACACTCACATATTCGGCCGATTCTAGTCCATTTTGTGCACTATTACTCAGCGTTTTGGGGACCAGAGCGATTTCCACGATTGATGAACCCCGGGTGCGTTTATGTGTCCGTCGTTAACACTCACATTTTTGGCCAATTCTGACATGTTTCGTGGACTATTACTCACCGTTTTGGGGTCCCGAAGCGATTTCCATAGTTGTTGAACCCCAAGGTGTGCTTACGTGTTGGTCATCAACACTCGCAGTTTTGGCCGATTCTGGCCCGTTTCTTGGACTATTAATCTTTTTTGGGGTCTCAGAGTCATTTCCACGATTGACGAACCCCAGGGTGCGTTTACGTGTAGGTCATCAACACTCACATATTCGGCCGAATCATTTCTGTTTCGTGCACTATTACTCAGCGTTTTGGGGACCCAAAGCAATTTCCATGATTGATGAACCCCTGGGTGCGTTTATGTGTCTGTCGTCAACACTCATAGTTTTGGCCAATTCTGACATGTTTCGTGGACTATTACTCACCGTTTTGGGGTCCCGAAGCGATTTCCATAGTTGTTGAACTCCCAGGTGTGCTTACGTGTTGGTCATCAACACTCGCTGTTTTGGCCGATTCTGGCCCATTTCATGGACTATTACTCATCGTTTTGGGGTCCCAAAGCTATTTCCATGGTTGTCGAATTCCAAGGTGCGCTTACGTGTCGGTCATCAACAATCACAGTTTGGGCCGATTCTGGCCCATTTCTTGGACTATTACTGTATATTGGGGTCTCGGAGTCATTTCGACGATTGACGAACCCCTGGGTGCGTTTACGTGTCAGTCATCAAAACTCACATATTCGGCCGATTCTAGTCCGTTTTGTGCTCTATTACTCAGTGTTTTGGGGACCTAGAGCAATTTCCACGGTTGATGAACCCCGGGGCTCGTTTATGTGTCCGTCGTCAACACTGACAGTTTTTGCCAATGCTCACAGGTTTCGTGGACTATTACTCACCGTTTTGGTGTCCCGAAGCGATTTCCATAGTTGTTGGACTCCCAGGTGTGCTTACGTGTTGGACATCAACACTCGCTGTTTTGGCCGATTCTGGCCCGTTTCATGGACTATTACTCATCATTTTGGGGTCCCAAAGCGATTTCCATGGTTGTCGAATTCCAAGGTGCGCTTACGTGTCGGTCATCAACAATCACAGTTTGGGCCGATTCTGGCCCGTTTCTTGGACTATTACTGTATATTGGGGTCTCGGAGTCATTTCGACGATTGACGAACCCCTGGGTGCGTTTACGTGTCAGTCATCAACACTCACATATTCGGCCGATTCTAGTCCGTTTTGTGCACTATTACTCAGCGTTTTGGGGACCTAGAGCAATTTCCACGGTTGATGAACCCCGGGGTTCGTTTATGTGTCCGTCGTCAACACTGACAGTTTTTGGCAATTCTCACAGGTTTCGTGGACTATTACTCACCATTTTGGGGTCCCGAAGCGATTGCCATAGTTGTTGAACCCCAAGTTGTGCTTACGTTTTCGTCATCAACACTCGTTGTTTTGGCCGATTCTGGCCCGTTTCATGAAATATCACTCACCGTTTAGGGGTCCCAAAGCGATTTCCATGGTTTTCGAACTCCAAGGTGCGCTAACGTGTCGGTCATCAACAATCACAGTTTGGACCGATTCTGGCCCGTTTCTTGGACTATTTATCTTTTTTGGGGTATCAGAGTCATTTCCACGATTGACGAACCCCGGGGTGCGTTTACGTGTAGGTCATCAACACTCACATATTCGGCCGATTCTAGTCCAATTTGTGCACTATTACTCAGCGTTTTGGGGACCAGAGCGATTTCCACGATTGATGAACCCCGGGTGCGTTTATGTGTCCGTCGTTAACACTCACATTTTTGGCCAATTCTGACATGTTTCGTGGACTATTACTCACCGTTTTGGGGTCCCGAAGCGATTTCCATAGTTGTTGAACCCCAAGGTGTGCTTACGTGTTGGTCATCAACATTCGCAGTTTTGGCCGATTCTGGCCCGTTTCTTGGACTATTAATCTTTTTTGGGGTCTCAGAGTCATTTCCACGATTGACGAACCCCAGGGTGC
>NW_021264686.1:98286-98823 GCF_002162155.2 Triticum dicoccoides
GCCCGATTCTGGCCCGTTTCGTGGATTATTACTCATTGTTTTGGGGTCCAGGAGTGATTTCCACGATTGACGAACCCCAAGGTGCGCTTACGTGTCGGTCCTCAACACTCATAGTTTTGGTTGATTCTGGCCCGTTTCGTGGACTATTACTCACTATTTTGGGGTCTCGGAGTAATTTCCACGATTGACGAACCCCAAGGTGCGCTTACGTGTCGGTCCTCAACACTCATAGTTTTGGTTGATTCTGGCCCGTTTTGTGGACTATTACTCACTGTTTTGGTGTCCCGGAGTGGTTTCCATGATTGACGAACCCTAAGGTGCGCTTACGTGTCGGTCATCAACAATCATAATTTCGCCCGATTCTAGCCCGTTTCGTGGACTATTACTCACTGTTTTGGGGTCCCAGAGTGAGTCCCACGATTGACGAACCCCAAGGTGCGCTTACGTGTCGGTCATCAACTCTCGTAGTTTTGCCCGATTCTGGCCCGTTTCGTGGATTATTACTCATTGTTTTGGGGTCCAGGAGTGATTTCCACG
>NW_021264686.1:99511-99941 GCF_002162155.2 Triticum dicoccoides
GTGGACTATTACTCACTGTTTTGGGGTCCCGGAGTGATTTCCACGATTGACGAACCCCAAGGTGCGCTTACATGTTGGTCATCAACACTCATAGTTTCGGCCGATTCTTGCCCGTTTTGTGGACTATTACTCACTGTTTTGGGGTCCCGGAATAATTTCCATGATTGACGAACCCCAAGGTGCGCTTACGTGTCAGTCATCAACACTCGCAGTTTTGGCCGATTCTGGCCCATTTCGTGGACTATTACTCACTGTTTTGGGGTCCCGGAGTGATTTTCATGATTGACGAACCCCAAGGTGCGCTTAGGTGTCGATCATCAACACTCGTAGTTATGCCCGATTCTGGCCCGTTTCGTGGACTATTCCTCACTGTTTTGGGGTAACGGAGTAATTTCCACGATTGATGAACCCCAAGGTGCGCTTACGTGTC
>NW_021264686.1:100450-101135 GCF_002162155.2 Triticum dicoccoides
GTTTTGGCCGATTCTGGCCCATTTCGTGGACTATTACTCACTGTTTTGGGGTCTCGGAGTGATTTCCATGATTGACGAACCCCAAGGTGCGCTTAGGTGTCGATCATCAACACTCGTAGTTATGCCCGATTCTGGCCCGTTTCGTGGACTATTCGTCACTGTTTTGGGGTCCCGGAGTAATTTCCACGATTGATGAACCCCAAGGTGCGCTTACGTGTCAGTCATCAACACTCACAGTTTTGGCCGATTCTGGCCCGTTTCGTGGACTATTACTCACTATTTTGGGGTCCCGGAGTAATTTCCACGATTGACGAACCCCAAGGTGCGCTTACGTGTCGGTCATCAACACTCACCATTTTGGCTAATTCTGGCCCGTTTCGTGGACTATTACTCACTGTTTTGGGGTCCCGGAGTGAGTCCCACGATTGATGAACCCCAAGGTGCGCTTACGTGTCCGTCCTCAACACTCGTAGTTTTGGCCGGTTCTGGCCCGTTTCGTGGACTATTACTCACTGTTTTGGGGTCCCGGAGTGATTTCCACGATTGACGAACCCCAAGGTGCGCTTACGTGTCGGTCATCAACACTCGTAGTTTCGGCCGATTCTTGCCCGTTTTGTGGACTATTACTCACTGTTTTGGGGTCCCGGAATAATTTCCATGATTGACGAACCCCAAGGTGCGCTTA
>NW_021264686.1:101590-102297 GCF_002162155.2 Triticum dicoccoides
TGGACTATTACTCACTATTTTGGGGTCCCGGAGTGATTTCCATGATTGACGAACCCCAAGGTGCGCTTAGGTGTCGATCATCAACACTCGTAGTTATGCCCGATTCTGGCCCGTTTCGTGGACTATTCCTCACTGTTTTGGGGTCCCGGATTAATTTCCACGATTGATGAACCCCAAGGTGCGCTTACGTGTCAGTCATCAACACTCACAGTTTTGGCCGATTCTGGCCCGTTTCGTGGACTATTACTCACTGTTTTGGGGACCCGGAGTAATTTCCATGATTGACGAACCCCAAGGTGCGCTTACGTGTCGGTCATCAACACTCACCGTTTTGGCTAATTCTGGCCCGTTTCGTGGACTATTACTCACTGTTTTGGGGTCCCGGAGTGAGTCCCACGATTGATGAACCCCAAGGTGCGATTACGTGTCCGTCCTCAACACTCGTAGTTTTGGCCGGTTCTGGCCCGTTTCATGGACTATTACCCACTGTTTTGGGGTCCCGGAGTGATTTCCATGATTGACGAACCCCAAGGTGCGCTTACATGTCGGTCATCAACACTCGTAGTTTCGGCCGATTCTTGCCCGTTTTGTGGACTATTACTCACTGTTTTGGGGTCCCGGAATAATTTCCATGATTGACGAACCCCAAGGTGCGCTTACGTGTCAGTCATCAACACTCGCCGTTTTGGCCGATTCTGGCCCATTTC
>NW_021264686.1:102425-116113 GCF_002162155.2 Triticum dicoccoides
GTGTCGGTCATCAACAATCACAGTTTGGGCCGATTCTGGCCCGTTTCTTGGACTATTACTGTATATTGGGGTCTCGGAGTCATTTCGACGATTGACGAACCCCTGGGTGCGTTTACGTGTCGGTCATCAACACTCACATATTCGGCCGATTCTAGTCCGTTTTGTGCACTATTACTCAGCGTTTTGGGGACCTAGAGCAATTTCCACGGTTGATGAACCCCGGGGTTCGTTTATGTGTCCGTCGTCAACACTGACAGTTTTTGCCAATTCTCACAGGTTTCGTGGACTATTACTCACCATTTTGGGGTCCCGAAGCGATTGCCATAGTTGTTGAACCCCAAGTTGTGCTTACGTTTTCGTCATCAACACTCGTTGTTTTGGCCGATTCTGGCCCGTTTCATGAAATATCACTCACCGTTTAGGGGTCCCAAAGCGATTTCCATGGTTCTCGAACTCCAAGGTGCGCTAACGTGTCGGTCATCAACAATCACAGTTTGGACCAATTCTGGCCCGTTTCTTGGACTATTAATCTTTTTTGGGGTATCAGAGTCATTTCCACGATTGACGAACCCCGGGGTGCGTTTATGTGTAGGTCATCAACACTCACATATTCGGCCGATTCTAGTCCAATTTGTGCACTATTACTCAGCGTTTTGGGGACCAGAGCGATTTCCACGATTGATGAACCCCGGGTGCGTTTATGTGTCCGTCGTTAACACTCACATTTTTGGCCAATTCTGACATGTTTCGTGGACTATTACTCACCGTTTTGGGGTCCCGAAGCGATTTCCATAGTTGTTGAACCCCAAGGTGTGCTTACGTGTTGGTCATCAACATTCGCAGTTTTGGCCGATTCTGGCCAGTTTCTTGGACTTTTAATCTTTTTTGGGGTCTCAGAGTCATTTCCACGATTGACGAACCCCAGGGTGCGTTTACGTGTAGGTCATCAACACTCACATATTCGGCCGAATCATGTCTGTTTCGTGCACTATTACTCAGCGTTTTGGGGACCCAAAGCAATTTCCATGATTGATGAACCCCTGGGTGCGTTTATGTGTCTGTCGTCAACACTCATAGTTTTGGCCAATTCTGACATGTTTCGTGGACTATTACTCACCGTTTTGGGGTCCCGAAGCGATTTCCATAGTTGTTGAACTCCCAGGTGTGCTTACGTGTTGGTCATCAACACTCGCTGTTTTGGCCGATTCTGGCCCATTTCATGGACTATTACTCATCGTTTTGGGGTCCCAAAGCTATTTCCATGGTTGTCGAATTCCAAGGTGCGCTTACGTGTCGGTCATCAACAATCACAGTTTGGGCCGATTCTGGCCCATTTCTTGGACTATTACTTTATATTGGGGTCTCGGAGTCATTTCGACGATTGACGAACCCCTGGGTGCGTTTACGTGTCAGTCATCAAAACTCACATATTCGGCCGATTCTAGTCCGTTTTGTGCTCTATTACTCAGCGTTTTGGGGACCTAGAGCAATTTCCACGGTTGATGAACCCCGGGGCTCGTTTATGTGTCCGTCGTCAACACTGACAGTTTTTGCCAATTCTCACAGGTTTCGTGGACTATTACTCACCGTTTTGGTGTCCCGAAGCGATTTCCATAGTTGTTGGACTCCCAGGTGTGCTTACGTGTTGGACATCAACACTCGCTGTTTTGGCCGATTCTGGCCCGTTTCATGGACTATTACTCATCATTTTGGGGTCCCAAAGCGATTTCCATGGTTGTCGAATTCCAAGGTGCGCTTATGTGTCGGTCATCAACAATCACAGTTTGGGCCGATTCTGGCCCGTTTCTTGGACTATTACTGTATATTGGGGTCTCGGAGTCATTTCGACGATTGACGAACCCCTGGGTGCGTTTACGTGTCGGTCATCAACACTCACATATTCGGCCGATTCTAGTCCGTTTTGTGCACTATTACTCAGCGTTTTGGGGACCTAGAGCAATTTCCACGGTTGATGAACCCCGGGGTTCGTTTATGTGTCCGTCGTCAACACTGACAGTTTTTGCCAATTCTCACAGGTTTCGTGGACTATTACTCACCATTTTGGGGTCCCGAAGCGATTGCCATAGTTGTTGAACCCCAAGTTGTGCTTACGTTTTCGTCATCAACACTCGTTGTTTTGGCCGATTCTGGCCCGTTTCATGAAATATCACTCACCGTTTAGGGGTCCCAAAGCGATTTCCATGGTTCTCGAACTCCAAGGTGCGCTAACGTGTCGGTCATCAACAATCACAGTTTGGACCGATTCTGGCCCGTTTCTTGGACTATTAATCTTTTTTGGGGTATCAGAGTCATTTCCACGATTGACGAACCCCGGGGTGCGTTTATGTGTAGGTCATCAACACTCACATATTCAGCCGATTCTAGTCCAATTTGTGCACTATTACTCAGCGTTTTGGGGACCAGAGCGATTTCCACGATTGATGAACCCCGGGTGCGTTTATGTGTCCGTCGTTAACACTCACATTTTTGGCCAATTCTGACATGTTTCGTGGACTATTACTCACCGTTTTGGGGTCCCGAAGCGATTTCCATAGTTGTTGAACCCCAAGGTGTGCTTACGTGTTGGTCATCAACATTCGCAGTTTTGGCCGATTCTGGCCAGTTTCTTGGACTTTTAATCTTTTTTGGGGTCTCAGAGTCATTTCCACGATTGACGAACCCCAGGGTGCGTTTACGTGTAGGTCATCAACACTCACATATTCGGCCGAATCATGTCTGTTTCGTGCACTATTACTCAGCGTTTTGGGGACCCAAAGCAATTTCCATGATTGATGAACCCCTGGGTGCGTTTATGTGTCTGTCGTCAACACTCATAGTTTTGGCCAATTCTGACATGTTTCGTGGACTATTACTCACCGTTTTGGGGTCCCGAAGCGATTTCCATAGTTGTTGAACTCCTAGGTGTGCTTACGTGTTGGTCATCAACACTCGCTGTTTTGGCCGATTCTGGCCCATTTCATGGACTATTACTCATCGTTTTGGGGTCCCAAAGCTATTTCCATGGTTGTCGAATTCCAAGGTGCGCTTACGTGTCGGTCATCAACAATCACAGTTTGGGCCGATTCTGGCCCATTTCTTGGACTATTACTATATATTGGGGTCTCGGAGTCATTTCGACGATTGACGAACCCCTGGGTGCGTTTACGTGTCAATCATCAACACTCACATATTCGGCCGATTCTAGTCCGTATTGTGCACTATTACTCAGCGTTTTGGGGACCTAGAGCAATTTCCATGGTTGATGAACCCCGGGGCTCGTTTATGTGTCCGTCGTCAACACTGACAGTTTTTGCCAATTCTCACAGGTTTCGTGGACTATTACTCACCGTTTTGGTGTCCCGAAGCGATTTCCATAGTTGTTGGACTCCCAGGTGTGCTTACGTGTTGGACATCAACACTCGCTGTTTTGGCCGATTCTGGCCCGTTTCATGGACTATTACTCATCGTTTTGGGGTCCCAAAGCGATTTCCATGGTTGTCGAATTCCAAGGTCCGCTTACGTGTTGGTCATCAACAATCATAGTTTGGGCCGATTCTGGCCCGTTTCTTGGACTATTACTGTATATTGGGTTCTCGGAGTCATTTCGACGATTGACGAACCCCTGGGTGCGTTTACGTGTCGGTCATCAACACTCACATATTCGGCCGATTCTAGTCCGTTTTGTGCACTATTACTCAGCGTTTTGGGGACCTAGAGCAATTTCCACGGTTGATGAACCCCGGGGTTCGTTTATGTGTCCGTCGTCAACACTGACAGTTTTTGCCAATTCTCACAGGTTTCGTGGACTATTACTCACCGTTTTGGGGTCCCGAAGCGATTGCCATAGTTGTTGAACCCCAAGTTGTGCTTACCTGTTCGTCATCAACACTCGTTGTTTTGGCCGATTCTGGCCCGTTTCATGAAATATCACTCACCGTTTAGGGGTCCCAAAGCGATTTCCATGGTTTTCGAACTCCAAGGTGCGCTAACGTGTCGGTCATCAACAATCACAGTTTGGGCCGATTCTGGCCCGTTTCTTGGACTATTAATCTTTTTTGGGGTCTCAGAGTCATTTCCACGATTGACGAACCCCGGGGTGCGTTTACGCGTAGGTCATCAACACTCACATATTCGGCCGATTCTAGTCCATTTTGTGCACTATTACTCAGCGTTTTGGGGACCAGAGCGATTTCCATGATTGATGAACCCCGGGTGCGTTTATGTGTCCGTCGTTAACACTCACATTTTTGGCCAATTCTGACATGTTTCGTGGACTATTACTCACCGTTTTGGGGTCCCGAAGCGATTTCCATAGTTGTTGAACCCCAAGGTGTGCTTACGTGATAGTCATCAACACTCGCACTTTTGGCCGATTCTGGCCAGTTTCTTGGACTATTAATCTTTTTTGGGGTCTCAGAGTCATTTCCACGATTGACGAACCCCAGGGTGCGTTTACGTGTAGGTCATCAACACTCACATATTCGGCCGAATCATCTCTGTTTCATGCACTATTACTCAGCGTTTTGGGGACCCAAAGCAATTTCCATGATTGATGAACCCCTGGGTGCGTTTATGTGTCTGTCGTCAACACTCATAGTTTTGGCCAATTCTGACATGTTTCGTGGACTATTACTCACCGTTTTGGGGTCCCGAAGCGATTTCCATAGTTGTTGAACTCCCAGGTGTGCTTACGTGTTGGTCATCAACACTCGCTGTTTTGGCTGATTCTGGCCCATTTCATGGACTATTACTTATCGTTTTGGGGTCCCAAAGCTATTTCCATGGTTGTCGAATTCCAAGGTGCGCTTACGTGTCGGTCATCAACAATCACAGTTTGGGCCGATTCTGGCCCATTTCTTGGACTATTACTGTATATTGGGGTCTCGGAGTCATTTCGACGATTGACGAACCCCTGGGTGCGTTTACGTGTCAGTGATCAACACTCACATATTCGGCCGATTCTAGTCCTTTTTGTGCACTATTACTCAGCGTTTTGGGGACCTAGAGCAATTTCCACGGTTGATGAACCCCGGGGCTCGTTTATGTGTCCGTCGTCAACACTGACAGTTTTTGCCAATTCTCACAGGTTTCGTGGACTATTACTCACCGTTTTGGGGTCCTGAAGCGATTGCCATAGTTGTTGAACCCCAAGTTGTGCTTACGTGTTCGTCATCAACACTCGTTGTTTTGGCCGATTCTGGCCCGTTTCATGAAATATCACTCACCGTTTAGGGGTCCCAAAGTGATTTCCATGGTTTTCGAACTCCAAGGTGCGCTAACGTGTCGGTCATCAACAATCACAGTTTGGGCCGATTCTGGCCCGTTTCTTGGAATATTAATCTTTTTTGGGGTCTCAGAGTCATTTCCACGATTGACGAACCCCAGGGTGCGTTTACGTGTAGGTCATCAACACTCACATATTCGGCCGAATCATGTCTGTTTCGTGCACTATTACTCAGCGTTTTGGGGACCCAAAGCAATTTCCATGATTGATGAACCCCTGGGTGCGTTTATGTGTCTGTCGTCAACACTCATAGTTTTGGCCAATTCTGACATGTTTCGTGGACTATTACTCACCGTTTTGGGGTCCCGAAGCGATTTCCATAGTTGTTGAACTCCCAGGTGTGCTTACGTGTTGGTCATCAACACTCGCTGTTTTGGCCGATTCTGGCCCATTTCATGGACTATTACTCATCGTTTTGGGGTCCCAAAGCTATTTCCATGGTTGTCGAATTCCAAGGTGCGCTTACGTGTCGGTCATCAACAATCACAGTTTGGGCCGATTCTGGCCCATTTCTTGGACTATTACTGTATATTGGGGTCTCGGAGTCATTTCGACGATTGACGAACCCCTGGGTGCGTTTACGTGTCAGTCATCAACACTCACATATTCGGCCGATTCTAGTCCGTTTTGTGCACTATTACTCAGCGTTTTGGGGACCTAGAGCAATTTCCACGGTTGATGAACCCCGGGGCTCGTTTATGTGTCCGTCGTCAAGACTAACAGTTTTTGCCAATTCTCACAGGTTTCGTGGACTATTACTCACCGTTTTGGTGTCCCGAAGCGATTTCCATAGTTGTTGGACTCCCAGGTGTGCTTACGTGTTGGACATCAACACTCGCTGTTTTGGCCGATTCTGGCCCGTTTCATGGACTATTACTCATCGTTTTGGGGTCCCAAAGCGATTTCCATGGTTGTCGAATTCCAAGGTGCGCTTACGTGTCGGTCATCAACAATCACAGTTTGGGCCGATTCTGTCCCGTTTCTTGGACTATTACTGTATATTGGGGTCTCGGAGTCATTTCGACGATTGACGAACCCCTGGGTGCGTTTACGTGTCGGTCATCAACACTCACATATTCGGCCGATTCTAGTCCGTTTTGTGCACTATTACTGAGCGTTTTGGGGACCTAGAGCAATTTCCACGGTTGATGAACCCCGGGGTTCGTTTATGTGTCCGTCATCAACACTGACAGTTTTTGCCAATTCTCACAGGTTTCGTGGACTATTACTCACCGTTTTGGGGTCCTGAAGCGATTGCCATAGTTGTTGAACCCCAAGTTGTGCTTACGTGTTCGTCATCAACACTCGTTGTTTTGGCCGATTCTGGCCCGTTTCATGAAATATCACTCACCGTTTAGGGGTCCCAAAGTGATTTCCATGGTTTTCGAACTCCAAGGTGCGCTAACGTGTCGGTCATCAACAATCACAGTTTGGCCCGATTCTGGCCCGTTTCTTGGACTATTAATCTTTTTTGGGGTCTCAGAGTCATTTCCACGATTGACGAACCCCAGGGTGCGTTTACGTGTAGGTCATCAACACTCACATATTCGGCCGAATCATGTCTGTTTCGTGCACTATTACTCAGCGTTTTGGGGACCCAAAGCAATTTCCATGATTGATGAACCCCTGGGTGCGTTTATGTGTCTGTCGTCAACACTCATAGTTTTGGCCAATTCTGACATGTTTCGTGGACTATTACTCACCGTTTTGGGGTCCCGAAGCGATTTCCATAGTTGTTGAACTCCCAGGTGTGCTTACGTGTTGGTCATCAACACTCGCTGTTTTGGCCGATTCTGGCCCATTTCATGGACTATTACTCATCGTTTTGGGGTCCCAAAGCTATTTCCATGGTTGTCGAATTCCAAGGTGCGCTTACGTGTCGGTCATCAACAATCACAGTTTGGGCCGATTCTGGCCCATTTCTTGGACTATTACTGTATATTGGGGTCTCGGAGTCATTTCGACGATTGACGAACCCCTGGGTGCGTTTACGTGTCAGTCATCAACACTCACATATTCGGCCGATTCTAGTCCGTTTTGTGCACTATTACTCAGCGTTTTGGGGACCTAGAGCAATTTCCACGGTTGATGAACCCCGGGGCTCGTTTATGTGTCCGTCGTCAACACTGACAGTTTTTGCCAATTCTCACAGGTTTCGTGGACTATTACTCACCGTTTTGGTGTCCCGAAGCGATTTCCATAGTTGTTGGACTCCCAGGTGTGCTTACGTGTTGGACATCAACACTCGCTGTTTTGGCCGATTCTGGCCCGTTTCATGGACTATTACTCATCGTTTTGGGGTCCCAAAGCGATTTCCATGGTTGTCGAATTCCAAGGTGCGCTTACGTGTCGGTCATCAACAATCACAGTTTGGGCCGATGCTGTCCCGTTTCTTGGACTATTACTGTATATTGGGGTCTCGGAGTCATTTCGACGATTGATGAACCCCTGGGTGCGTTTACGTGTCGGTCATCAACACTCACATATTCGGCCGATTCTAGTCCGTTTTGTGCACTATTACTCAGCGTTTTGGGGACCTAGAGCAATTTCCACGGTTGATGAACCCCGGGGTTCGTTTATGTGTCCGTCGTCAACACTGACAGTTTTTGCCAATTCTCACAGGTTTCGTGCACTATTACTCACCGTTTTGGGGTCCCGAAGCGATTGCCATAGTTGTTGAATGCCAAGTTGTGCTTACGTGTTCGTCATCAACACTCGTTGTTTTGGCCGATTCTAGCCCGTTTCATGAAATATCACTCACCGTTTAGGGGTCCCAAAGCGATTTCCATGGTTTTCGAACTCCAAGGTGCGCTAACGTGTCGGTCATCAACAATCACAGTTTGGGCCGAGTCTGGCCCGTTTCTTGGACTATTAATCTTTTTTGGGGTCTCAGAGTCATTTCCACGATTGACGAACCCCGGGCTGCGTTTACGTGTAGGTCATCAACACTCACATATTCGGCCGATTCTAGTCCATTTTGTGCAGTATTACTCAGCGTTTTGGGGACCAGAGCGATTTCCACGATTGATGAACCCCGGGGTGCGTTAACTTGTCCGTCGTTAACACTCACATTTTTGGCCAATTATGACATGTTTCATGGACTATTACTCACCGTTTTAGGGTCCCGAAGGGATTTCCATAGTTGTTGAACCCCAAGGTGTGCTTACGTGTTGGTCATCAACACTCGCAGTTTTGGCCGATTCTGGCCCGTTTCATGGACTATTACTCACTGTTTTGGGGTCCCAAATCGATTACCATGGTTGTCGAACTCCAAGGTGCGCTTATGTGTCGATCATCAACAATCACGGTTTGGGCCGATTTTTGCCCGGTTCTTGGACTATTACTTTATTTTGGGGTCTCAGAGTCGTTTCCATGATTGACGAACCACGGGGTGCGTTTACGTGTCCGTCATCAACACTCACATATTCGGCTGATTCTAGTCCGTTTCGTGCACTATTACTCAGCGTTTCAGGGACCCAGAGCAATTTCCATGATTGATGAACCCCTGGGTGCGTTTATGTGTCTGTCGTCAACACTCACAGTTTTGGCCAATTTTGACCTTTTCCGTGGACTATTACTCACCGTTTTCGGGTCCCGAAGCGATTTGCATAGTTGTTGAACCCCAAGGTGTCCTGATGTGTTGGTCATCAACACGCGCAGTTTTGGCCGATTCTGTCCCGTTTCATGGACTACTCACTGTTTTGGAATCCCAAAGCAATTTCAGTGGTTGTCGAACTCCAAGATGTGCTTACGTGTCGGTCATCAACAATCACAGTTTGGGCCGATTCTGGCCCGTTTCTTGGACTACTACTCTATTTTGGGGTCTCGGAGTCATTTCCATGATTGACGAACCCCAGGGTGCGTTTACATGTCGGTCATCAGCAGTCACATATTTGGCCGAATCGTGTCCGTCTCGTGCACTATTACTCAGCGTTTTCGAGACCCAGAGCGATTTCCACGATTGATGAACCCCGGGGTGCGTTAACTTGTCCGTCGTCAACACTCGCAGTTTTGTCCAATTCTGACCTGTTTCGTGGACTGCTACTCACCGTTTTGGGGTCCCGAAGCGATTTCCATAGTTGTTGAACTCCAACGTGTGCTTATGTGTTGATCATCAACACTCGCAGTTTTGGCCGATTCTGGCCCGTTTCATGGACTATTACTCATCGTTTTGGGGTCCCAAAGCGATTTCCATGGTTGTCGAACTCCAAGGTGCGCTTACGTGTCGGTCATCAACAATCATAGTTTGGGCCGATTCTGGCCCATTTCTTGGATTATTACTCTATTTTGGGGTCTCGGAGTCATTTCCACGATTGACGAACCCCGGGGTGCGTTTACGTGTCGGTCATCAACACCCACATATTCGGCCGATTCTAGTCCGTTTTGTGCACTATTACTCAGCGTTTTGGGGACCCGAAGCAATTTCCACGATTGATGAACCCCGGGTGCGTTTATGTATCTGTCGTCAACACTCACAGTTTTGTCCAATTCTGACAAGTTTCGTGGACTATTACTCACCGTTTTGGGATCCCGACGCGATTTCGATAGTTGTTGAACCCCAAGGTGTGCTTACGCGTTGGTCATCAACACTCACAGTTTTGGCCGATTCTGGCCCATTTCTTCGACTATTAATCTTTTTTGGGGTCTTAGAGTCATTTCCACGATTGACGAACACCGGGGTGCGTTTACGTGTCGGTCATCAACACTCACATATTCGGTCGATTCTAGTCCGTTTTGTGCACTATTACTCAGCGTTTTGGGGACCCAAAGCAATTTCCACGATTGATGAACCCTGGGTGCGTTTATGTGTCTGTCGTCAACACTCACAGTTTTGTCCAATTCTGACAAGTTTCATGGACTATTACTCACCGTTCTGGGGTCCCGAAGCGATTTCCATAGTTGTTGAACTCCAAGGTGTGCTTACGTGTTGGTCATCAACACTCGCAGCTTTGGCCGATTATGGCCCGTTTCATGGACTATTACTCATCGTTTTGGGGTCCCAAAGCGATTTCCATGGTTGTCGAACTCCAAGGTGCGCTTACGTGTCGGTCATCAACAATCATAGTTTGGGCCGATTCTGGCCCATTTCTTGGATTATTACTCTATTTTGGGGTCTCGGAGTCATTTCCACGATTGACGAACCCCGGGGTGCGTTTACGTGTCGGTCATCAACACCCACATATTCGGCCGATTCTAGTCCGTTGTGTGCACTATTACTCAGTGTTTTGGGGACCCGAAGCAATTTCCACGATTGATGAACCCCGGGTGCGTTTATGTATCTGTCGTCAACACTCACAGTTTTGTCCAATTCTGACAAGTTTCGTGGACTATTACTCACCGTTTTGGGATCCCGACGCGATTTCGATAGTTGTTGAACCCCAAGGTGTGCTTACGCGTTGGTCATCAACACTCACAGTTTTGGCCGATTCTGGCCCGTTTCTTCGACTATTAATCTTTTTTGGGGTCTCAGAGTCATTTCCACGATTGACGAACACCGGGGTGCGTTTACGTGTCGGTCATCAACACTCACATATTCGGTCGATTCTAGTCCGTTTTGTGCACTATTACTCAGCGTTTTGGGGACCCAAAGCAATTTCCACGATTGATGAACCCTAGGTGCGTTTATGTGTCTGTCGTCAACACTCACAGTTTTGTCCAATTCTGACAAGTTTCATGGACTATTACTCACCGTTCTGGGGTCCCGAAGCGATTTCCATAGTTGTTGAACTCCAAGGTGTGCTTACGTGTTGGTCATCAACACTCGCAGCTTTGGCCGATTATGGCCCGTTTCATGGACTATTACTCATCGTTTTGGGGTCCCAAAGCTATTTCCATGGTTGTCGAACTCCAAGGTGCGCTTACGTGCCGGTCATCAACAATCATAGTTTGGGCCGATTCTGGCCCATTTCTTGGATTATTACTCTATTTTGGGGTCTCGGAGTCATTTCCACGATTGACGAACCCCGGGGTGCGTTTACGTGTCGGTCATCAACACCCACATATTCGGCCGATTCTAGTCCGTTTTGTGCACTATTACTCAGCGTTTTGGGGACCCGAAGCAATTTCCACGATTGATGAACCCCGGGTGCGTTTATGTATCTGTCGTCAACACTCACAGTTTTGTCCAATTCTGACAAGTTTCGTGGACTATTACTCACCGTTTTGGGATCCCGACGCGATTTCGATAGTTGTTGAACCCCAAGGTGTGCTTACGCGTTGGTCATCAACACTCACAGTTTTGGCCGATTCTGGCCCGTTTCTTCGACTATTAATCTTTTTTGGGGTCTCAGAGTCATTTCCACGATTGACGAACACCGGGGTGCGTTTACGTGTCGGTCATCAACACTCACATATTCGGTCGATTCTAGTCCGTTTTGTGCACTATTACTCAGCGTTTTGGGGACCCAAAGCAATTTCCACGATTGATGAACCCTGGGTGCGTTTATGTGTCTGTCGTCAACACTCACAGTTTTGTCCAATTCTGACAAGTTTCATGGACTATTACTCACCGTTCTGGGGTCCCGAAGCGATTTCCATAGTTGTTGAACTCCAAGGTGTGCTTACGTGTTGGTCATCAACACTCGCAGTTTTGGCCGATTATGGCCCGTTTCATGGACTATTACTCATCGTTTTGGGGTCCCAAAGCGATTTCCATGGTTGTCGAATTCCAAGGTGCGCTTACGTATCGGTCATCAACAATCACAGTTTGGGCCGATTCTGGCCCGTTTCTTGGACTATTACTGTATATTGGGGTCTCGGAGTCATTTCGACAATTGACGAACCCCTGGGTGCGTTTACGTGTCGGTCATCAACACTCACATATTCGGCCGATTCTAGTCCGTTTTGTGCACTATTACTCAGCGTTTTGGGGACCTAGAGCAATTTCCACGGTTGATGAACCCTGGGGTTCATTTATGTGTCCGTCGTCAACACTGACAGTTTGTGCCAATTCTCACAGGTTTCGTGGACTATTACTCACCGTTTTGGGGTCCCGAAGCGATTGCCATAGTTGTTGAACCCCAAGTTGTGCTTACGTGTTGGTCATCAACACTCACATATTCGGCCGATTCTAGTCCATTTTGTGCACTATTACTCAGCGTTTTGGGGACCAGAGCGATTTCCACGATTGATGAAACCCGGGTGCGTTTATGTGTCCGTCGTTAACACTCACATTTTTGGCCAATTCTGACATGTTTCGTGGACTATTACTCACCGTTTTGGGGTCCCGAAGCGATTTCCATAGTTGTTGAACCCCAAGGTGTGCTTACGTGTTGGTCATCAATACTCGCAGTTTTGGCCGATTCTGGCCCGTTTCTTGGACTATTAATCTTTTTTGGGGTCTCAGAGTCATTTCCACGATTGACGAACCCCAGGGTGCGTTTACGTGTAGGTCATCAACACTCACATATTCGGCCGAATCATGTCTGTTTCGTGCACTATTACTCAGCGTTTTGGGGACCCAAAGCAATTTCCATGATTGATGAACCCTTGGGTGCGTTTACGTGTCTATCGTCAACACTCATAGTTTTGGCCAATTCTGACATGTTTCGTGGACTATTACTCACCGTTTTGGGGTCCCGAAGCGATTTCCATAGTTGTTGAACTCCCAGGTGTGCTTATGTGTTGGTCATCAACACTCGCAGTTTTGGCCGATTCTGGCCCGTTTCATGGACTATTACTCATCGTTTTGGGGTCCCAAAGCGATTTCCATGGTTGTCGAACTCCAAGGTGCGCTTACGTGTCGGTCATCAACAATCACAGTTTGGGCCGATTCTGGCCCATTTCTTGGACTATTACTCTATTTTGGGGTCTCGGAGTCATTTCCACGATTGACGAACCCCGGGGTGCGTTTACGTGTCGGTCATCAACACCCACATATTCGGCCGATTCTAGTCCGTTTTGTGCACTATTACTCAGCGTTTTGGGGACCCGAAGCAATTTCCACGCTTGATGAACCCCGGATGCGTTTATGTATCTGTCGTCAACACTCACAGTTTTGTCCAATTCTGACAAGTTTCGTGGACTATTACTCACCGTTTTGGGATCCCGAAGCGATTTCCATAGTTGTTGAACCCCAAGGTGTGCTTACGCGTTGGTCATCAACACTCACAGTTTTGGCCGATTCTGGCCCGTTTCTTCGACTATTAATCTTTTTTGGGGTCTCAGAGTCATTTCCACGATTGACGAACCCCGGGGTGCGTTTACGTGTCGGTCATCAACACTCACATATTCGGCCGATTCTAGTCCGTTTTTTGCACTATTACTCAGCGTTTTGGGGACCCAAAGCAATTTCCACGATTGATGAACCCCGGGTGCATTTATGTGTCTCTCGTCAACACTCACAGTTTTGTCCATTTCTGACAAGTTTCGTGGACTATTAGTCACCGTTCTGGGGTCCCGAAGC
>NW_021264686.1:117839-118482 GCF_002162155.2 Triticum dicoccoides
AACAATCACGGTTTGGGCCGATTTTTGCCCGGTTCTTGGACTATTACTTTATTTTGGGGTCTCAGAGTCGTTTCCATGATTGACGAACCACGGGGTGCGTTTACGTGTCCGTCATCAACACTCACATATTCGGCTGATTCTAGTCCGTTTCGTGCACTATTACTCAGCGTTTCGGGGACCCAGAGCAATTTCCATGATTGATGAACCCCTGGGTGCGTTTATGTGTCTGTCGTCAACACTCACAGTTTTGGCCAATTTTGACCTTTTCCGTGGACTATTACTCACCGTTTTTGGGTCCCGAAGCGATTTGCATAGTTGTTGAACCCCAAGGTGTCCTGATGTGTTGGTCATCAACACGCGCAGTTTTGGCCGATTCTGGCCCGTTTCATGGACTATTACTCACTGTTTTGGAATCCCAAAGCAATTTCAGTGGTTGTCGAACTCCAAGATGTGCTTACGTGTCGGTCATCAACAATCACAGTTTGGGCCGATTCTGGCCCGTTTCTTGGACTACTACTCTATTTTGGGGTCTCGGAGTCATTTCCATGATTGACGAACCCCAGGGTGCGTTTACATGTCGGTCATCAGCAGTCACATATTTGGCCGAATCGTGTCCGTCTCGTGCACTATTACTCAGCGTTTT
>NW_021264686.1:120595-122352 GCF_002162155.2 Triticum dicoccoides
TTTTTGGGGTCTCAGAGTCATTTCCACGATTGACGAACACCGGGGTGCGTTTACGTGTCGGTCATCAACACTCACATATTCGGTCGATTCTAGTCCGTTTTGTGCACTATTACTCAGCGTTTTGGGGACCCAAAGCAATTTCCACGATTGATGAACCCTGGGTGCGTTTATGTGTCTGTCGTCAACACTCACAGTTTTGTCCAATTCTGACAAGTTTCGTGGACTATTACTCACCGTTCTGGGGTCCCGAAGCGATTTCCATAGTTGTTGAACTCCAAGGTGTGCTTACGTGTTGGTCATCAACACTCGCAGTTTTGGCCGATTATGGCCCGTTTCATGGACTATTACTCATTGTTTTGGGGTCCCAAAGCGATTTTCATGGTTGTCGAATTCCAAGGTGCGCTTACGTATCGGTCATCAACAATCACAGTTTGGGCCGATTCTGGCCCGTTTCTTGGACTATTACTGTATATTGGGGTCTCGGAGTCATTTCGACGATTGACGAACCCCTGGGTGCGTTTACGTGTCGGTCATCAACACTCACATATTCGGCCGATTCTAGTCCGTTTTGTGCACTATTACTCAGCGTTTTGGGGACCTAGAGCAATTTCCACGGCTGATGAACCTCGGGGTTCGTTTATGTGTCCGTCGTCAACACTGACAGTTTTTGCCAATTCTCACAGGTTTCGTGGACTATTACTCACCGTTTTGGGGTCCCGAAGCGATTGCCATAGTTGTTGAACCCCAAGTTGTGCTTACGTGTTCGTCATCAACACTCGTTGTTTTGGCCGATTCTGGCCCGTTTCATGAAATATCACTCACCGTTTAGGGTCCCAAAGCGATTTCCATGGTTTTCGAACTCCAAGGTGTGCTAACATGTCGGTCATCAACAATCACAGTTTGGGCCGATTCTGGCCCGTTTCTTGGACTATTAATCTTTTTTGGGGTCTCAGAGTCATTTCCACGATTGACAAACCCCGGGCTGCGTTTACGTGTAGGTCATCAACACTCACATATTCGGCCGATTCTAGTCCATTTTGTGCACTATTACTCAGCGTTTTGGGGACCAGAGCGATTTCCACGATTGATGAACCCCGGGGTGCGTTAACTAGTCCGTCGTTAACACTCACATTTTTGGCCAATTCTGACATGTTTCGTGGACTATTACTCACCGTTTTGGGGTCCCGAAGCGATTTCCATAGTTGTTGAACCCCAAGGTGTGCTTACGTGTTGGTCATCAACACTCGCAGTTTTGGCCGATTCTGGCCAGTTTCTTGGACTATTAATCTTTTTTGGGGTCTCAGAGTCATTTCCACGATTGACGAACCCCAGGGTGCGTTTACGTGTAGGTCATCAACACTCACATATTCGGCCGAATCATGTCTGTTTCGTGCACTATTACTCAGCGTTTTGGGGACCCAAAGCAATTTCCATGATTGATGAACCCCTGGGTGCGTTTATGTGTCTGTCGTCAACACTCATAGTTTTGGCCAATTCTGACATGTTTCGTGGACTATTACTCACCGTTTTGGGGTCCCGAAGCGATTTCCATAGTTGTTGAACTCCCAGGTGTGCTTACGTGTTGGTCATCAACACTCGCTGTTTTGGCCGATTCTGGCCCATTTCATGGACTATTACTCATCGTTTTGGGGTCCCAAAGCTATTTCCATGGTTGTCGAATTCCAAGGTGCGCTTACGTGTCGGTCATCAACAATCACAGTTTGGGCCGATTCTGGCCCATTTCTTGGACTATTACT
>NW_021264686.1:122362-123005 GCF_002162155.2 Triticum dicoccoides
AACAATCACGGTTTGGGCCGATTTTTGCCCGGTTCTTGGACTATTACTTTATTTTGGGGTCTCAGAGTCGTTTCCATGATTGACGAACCACGGGGTGCGTTTACGTGTCCGTCATCAACACTCACATATTCGGCTGATTCTAGTCCGTTTCGTGCACTATTACTCAGCGTTTCGGGGACCCAGAGCAATTTCCATGATTGATGAACCCCTGGGTGCGTTTATGTGTCTGTCGTCAACACTCACAGTTTTGGCCAATTTTGACCTTTTCCGTGGACTATTACTCACCGTTTTTGGGTCCCGAAGCGATTTGCATAGTTGTTGAACCCCAAGGTGTCCTGATGTGTTGGTCATCAACACGCGCAGTTTTGGCCGATTCTGGCCCGTTTCATGGACTATTACTCACTGTTTTGGAATCCCAAAGCAATTTCAGTGGTTGTCGAACTCCAAGATGTGCTTACGTGTCGGTCATCAACAATCACAGTTTGGGCCGATTCTGGCCCGTTTCTTGGACTACTACTCTATTTTGGGGTCTCGGAGTCATTTCCATGATTGACGAACCCCAGGGTGCGTTTACATGTCGGTCATCAGCAGTCACATATTTGGCCGAATCGTGTCCGTCTCGTGCACTATTACTCAGCGTTTT
>NW_021264686.1:123015-127109 GCF_002162155.2 Triticum dicoccoides
TTAATCTTTTTTGGGGTCTCAGAGTCATTTCCACGATTGACGAACCCCAGGGTGCGTTTACGTGTAGGTCATCAACACTCACATATTCGGCCGAATCATGTCTGTTTCGTGCACTATTACTCAGCGTTTTGGGGACCCAAAGCAATTTCCATGATTGATGAACCCCTGGGTGCGTTTATGTGTCTGTCGTCAACACTCATAGTTTTGGCCAATTCTGACATGTTTCGTGGACTATTACTCACCGTTTTGGGGTCCCGAAGCGATTTCCATAGTTGTTGAACTCCCAGGTGTGCTTACGTGTTGGTCATCAACACTCGCTGTTTTGGCCGATTCTGGCCCATTTCATGGACTATTACTCATCGTTTTGGGGTCCCAAAGCTATTTCCATGGTTGTCGAATTCCAAGGTGCGCTTACGTGTCGGTCATCAACAATCACAGTTTGGGCCGATTCTGGCCCATTTCTTGGACTATTACTGTATATTGGGGTCTCGGAGTCATTTCGACGATTGACGAACCCCTGGGTGCGTTTACGTGTCAGTCATCAACACTCACATATTCGGCCGATTCTAGTCCGTTTTGTGCACTATTACTCAGCGTTTTGGGGACCTAGAGCAATTTCCACGGTTGATGAACCCCGGGGCTCGTTTATGTGTCCGTCGTCAACACTGACAGTTTTTGCCAATTCTCACAGGTTTCGTGGACTATTACTCACCGTTTTGGTGTCCCGAAGCGATTTCCATAGTTGTTGGACTCCCAGGTGTGCTTACGTGTTGGACATCAACACTCGCTGTTTTGGCCGATTCTGGCCCGTTTCATGGACTATTACTCATCGTTTTGGGGTCCCAAAGCGATTTCCATGGTTGTCGAATTCCAAGGTGCGCTTACGTGTCGGTCATCAACAATCACAGTTTGGGCCGATTCTGTCCCGTTTCTTGGACTATTACTGTATATTGGGGTCTCGGAGTCATTTCGACGATTGATGAACCCCTGGGTGCGTTTACGTGTCGGTCATCAACACTCACATATTCGGCCGATTCTAGTCCGTTTTGTGCACTATTACTCAGCGTTTTGGGGACCTAGAGCAATTTCCACGGTTGATGAACCCCGAGGTTCGTTTATGTGTCCGTCGTCAACACTGACAGTTTTTGCCAATTCTCACAGGTTTCGTGGACTATTACTCACCGTTTTGGGGTCCCGAAGCGATTGCCATAGTTGTTGAACGCCAAGTTGTGCTTACGTGTTCGTCATCAACACTCGTTGTTTTGGCCGATTCTAGCCCGTTTCATGAAATATCACTCACCGTTTAGGGGTCCCAAAGCGATTTCCATGGTTTTCGAACTCCAAGGTGCGCTAACGTGTCGGTCATCAACAATCACAGTTTGGGCCGATTCTGGCCCGTTTCTTGGACTATTAATCTTTTTTGGGGTCTCAGAGTCATTTCCACGATTGACGAACCCCGGGCTGCGTTTACGTGTAGGTCATCAACACTCACATATTCGGCCGATTCTAGTCCATTTTGTGCAGTATTACTCAGCGTTTTGGGGACCAGAGCGATTTCCACGATTGATGAACCCCGGGGTGCGTTAACTTGTCCGTCGTTAACACTCACATTTTTGGCCAATTCTGACATGTTTCGTGGACTATTACTCACCGTTTTGGGGTCCCGAAGGGATTTCCATAGTTGTTGAACCCCAAGGTGTGCTTACGTGTTGGTCATCAACACTCGCAGTTTTGGCCGATTCTGGCCCGTTTCATGGACTATTACTCACTGTTTTGGGGTCCCAAATCGATTACCATGGTTGTCGAACTCCAAGGTGCGCTTATGTGTCGATCATGAACAATCACGGTTTGGGCCGATTTTTGCCCGGTTCTTGGACTATTACTTTATTTTGGGGTCTCAGAGTCGTTTCCATGATTGACGAACCACGGGGTGCGTTTACGTGTCCGTCATCAACACTCACATATTCGGCTGATTCTAGTCCGTTTCGTGCACTATTACTCAGCGTTTCGGGGACCCAGAGCAATTTCCATGATTGATGAACCCCTGGGTGCGTTTATGTGTCTGTCGTCAACACTCACAGTTTTGGCCAATTTTGACCTTTTCCGTGGACTATTACTCACCGTTTTTGGGTCCCGAAGCGATTTGCATAGTTGTTGAACCCCAAGGTGTCCTGATGTGTTGGTCATCAACACGCGCAGTTTTGGCCGATTCTGGCCCGTTTCATGGACTATTACTCACTGTTTTGGAATCCCAAAGCAATTTCAGTGGTTGTCGAACTCCAAGATGTGCTTACGTGTCGGTCATCAACAATCACAGTTTGGGCCGATTCTGGCCCGTTTCTTGGACTACTACTCTATTTTGGGGTCTCGGAGTCATTTCCATGATTGACGAACCCCAGGGTGCGTTTACATGTCGGTCATCAGCAGTCACATATTTGGCCGAATCGTGTCCGTCTCGTGCACTATTACTCAGCGTTTTTGAGACCCAGAGCGATTTCCACGATTGATGAACCCCGGGGTGCGTTAACTTGTCCGTCGTCAACACTCGCAGTTTTGTCCAATTCTGACCTGTTTCGTGGACTGCTACTCACCGTTTTGGGGTCCCGAAGCGATTTCCATAGTTGTTGAACTCCAACGTGTGCTTACGTGTTGATCATCAACAATAATAGTTTGGGCCGATTCTGGCCCATTTCTTGGATTATTACTCAATTTTGGGGTCTCGGAGTCATTTCCACGATTGACGAACCCTGGGGTGCGTTTACGTGTCGGTCATCAACACCCACATATTCGGCCGATTCTAGTCCGTTTTGTGCACTATTACTCAGCGTTTTGGGGACCCGAAGCAATTTCCACGATTGATGAACCCTGGGTGCGTTTATGTATCTGTCGTCAACACTCACAGTTTTGTCCAATTCTGACAAGTTTCGTGGACTATTACTCACCGTTTTGGGATCCCGACGCGATTTCGATAGTTGTTGAACCCCAAGGTGTGCTTACGCGTTGGTCATCAACACTCACAATTTTGGCCGATTCTGGCCCGTTTCTTCGACTATTAATCTTTTTGGGGTCTCAGAGTCATTTCCACGATTGACGAACACCGGGGTGCGTTTACGTGTCGGTCATCAACACTCACATATTCGGTCGATTCTAGTCCGTTTTGTGCACTATTACTCAGCGTTTTGGGGACCCAAAGCAATTTCCACGATTGATGAACCCTGGGTGCGTTTATGTGTCTGTCGTCAACACTCACAGTTTTGTCCAATTCTGACAAGTTTCGTGGACTATTACTCACCGTTCTGGGGTCCCGAAGCGATTTCCATAGTTGTTGAACTCCAAGGTGTGCTTACGTGTTGGTCATCAACACTCGCAGTTTTGGCCGATTATGGCCCGTTTCATGGACTATTACTCATTGTTTTGGGGTCCCAAAGCGATTTTCATGGTTGTCGAATTCCAAGGTGCGCTTACGTATCGGTCATCAACAATCACAGTTTGGGCCGATTCTGGCCCGTTTCTTGGACTATTACTGTATATTGGGGTCTCGGAGTCATTTCGACGATTGACGAACCCCTGGGTGCGTTTACGTGTCGGTCATCAACACTCACATATTCGGCCGATTCTAGTCCGTTTTGTGCACTATTACTTAGCGTTTTGGGGACCTAGAGCAATTTCCACGGTTGATGAACCCTGGGGTTCATTTATGTGTCCGTCGTCAACACTGACAGTTTGTGCCAATTCTCACAGGTTTCGTGGACTATTACTCACCGTTTTGGGGTCCCGAAGCGATTGCCATAGTTGTTGAACCCCAAGTTGTGTTTACGTGTCGGTCATCAACACCCACATATTCGGCCGATTCTAGTCCGTTTTGTGCACTATTACTCAGCGTTTTGGGGACCCGAAGCAATTTCCACGATTGATGAACCCCGGGTGCGTTTATGTATCTGTCGTCAACACTCACAGTTTTGTCCAATTCTGACAAGTTTCGTGGACTATTACTCACCGTTTTGGGATCCCGACGCGATTTCGATAGTTGTTGAACCCCAAGGTGTGCTTACGCGTTGGTCATCAACACTCACAGTTTTGGCCGATTCTGGCCC
>NW_021264686.1:127282-131311 GCF_002162155.2 Triticum dicoccoides
TTTTGTGCACTATTACTCAGCGTTTTGGGGACCCAAAGCAATTTCCACGATTGATGAACCCCGGGTGCATTTATGTGTCTGTCGTCAACACTCACAGTTTTGTCCAATTCTGACAAGTTTCGTGGACTATTACTCACCGTTCTGGGGTCCCGAAGCAATTTCCATAGTTGTTGAACTCCAAGGTGTGCTTACGTGTTGGTCATCAACACTCGCAGTTTTGGCCGATTCGGGCCCGTTTCTTGGACTATTAATCTTTTTTGGGGTCTCAGAGTCATTTCCACGATTGACGAACCCCAGGGTGCGTTTACGTGTAGGTCATCAACACTCACATATTCGGCCGAATCATGTCTGTTTCATGCACTATTACTCAGCGTTTTGGGGACCCAAAGCAATTTCCATGATTGATGAACCCCTGGGTGTGTTTATGTGTCTGTCGTCAACACTCATAGTTTTGGCCAATTCTGACATGTTTCGTGGACTATTACTCACCGTTTTCGGGTCCCGAAGCGATTTGCATAGTTGTTGAACCCCAAGTTGTCCTGATGTGTTGGTCATCAACACACGCAGTTTTGGCCGATTCTGGCCCGTTTCATGGACTATTACTCACTGTTTTGGAGTCCCAAAGCAATTTCAGTGGTTGTCGAACTCCAAGATGTGCTTACGTGTCGGTCATCAACAATCACAGTTTGGGCCGATTCTGGCCCGTTTCTTGGACTACTACTGTATTTTGGGGTCTCGGAGTCATTTCCATGATTGACGAACCCCAGGGTGTGTTTACATGTCGGTCATCAGCAGTCACATATTTGGCCGAATCGTGTCCGTCTCGTGCACTATTACTCAGCGTTTTTGAGACCCAGAGCGATTTCCACGATTGATGAACCCCGGGGTGCGTTAACTTGTCCGTCGTCAACACTCGCAGTTTTGTCCAATTCTGACCTGTTTCGTGGACTGCTACTCACCGTTTTGGGGTCCCGAAGCGATTTCCATAGTTGTTGAACTCCAACGTGTGCTTACGTGTTGATCATCAACACTCGCAGTTTTGGCCGATTCTGGCCCGTTTCATGGACTATTACTCATCATTTTGGGGTCCCAAAGCGATTTCCATGGTTGTCGAACTCCAAGGTGCGCTTACGTGTCGGTCATCAACAATCACAGTTTGGGCCGATTCTGGCCCGTTTCTTCGACTACTAATCTTTTTTGGGGTCTCAGAGTCATTTCCACGATTGACGAACCCCGGGGTGCGTTTACGTGTCGGTCATCAACACTCACATATTCGGCCGATTCTAGTCCATTTTGTGCACTATTACTCAGCGTTTTGGGGACCCAAAGCAATTTCCACGATTGATGAACCCCGGGTGCATTTATGTGTCTGTCGTCAACACTCACAGTTTTGTCCAATTCTGACAAGTTTCGTGGACTATTACTCACCGTTCTGGGGTCCCGAAGCAATTTCCATAGTTGTTGAACTCCAAGGTGTGCTTACGTGTTGGTCATCAACACTCGCAGTTTTGGCCAATTCGGGCCCGTTTCTTGGACTATTAATCTTTTTTGGGGTCTCAGAGTCATTTCCACGATTGACGAACCCCAGGGTGCGTTTACGTGTAGGTCATCAACACTCACATATTCGGCCGAATCATGTCTGTTTCGTGCACTATTACTCAGCGTTTTGGGGACCCAAAGCAATTTCCATGATTGATGAACCCCTGGGTGCATTTATGTGTCTGTCGTCAACACTCATAGTTTTGGCCAATTCTGACATGTTTCGTGGACTATTACTCACCGTTTTCGGGTCCCGAAGCGATTTGCATAGTTGTTGAACCCCAAGTTGTCCTGATGTGTTGGTCATCAACACACGCAGTTTTGGCCGATTCTGGCCCGTTTCATGGACTATTACTCACTGTTTTGGAGTCCCAAAGCAATTTCAGTGGTTGTCGAACTCCAAGATGTGCTTACGTGTCGGTCATCAACAATCACAGTTTGGGCCGATTCTGGCCCGTTTCTTGGACTACTACTGTATTTTGGGGTCTCGGAGTCATTTCCATGATTGACGAACCCCAGGGTGTGTTTACATGTCGGTCATCAGCAGTCACATATTTGGCCGAATCGTGTCCGTCTCGTGCACTATTACTCAGCGTTTTTGAGACCCAGAGCGATTTCCATGATTGATGAACCCCGGGGTGCGTTAACTTGTCCGTCGTCAACACTCGCAGTTTTGTCCAATTCTGACCTGTTTCGTGGACTGCTACTCACCGTTTTGGGGTCCCGAAGCGATTTCCATAGTTGTTGAACTCCAACGTGTGCTTACGTGTTGATCATCAACACTCGCAGTTTTGGCCGATTCTGGCCCGTTTCATGGACTATTACTCATCGTTTTGGGGTCCCAAAGCGATTTCCATGGTTGTCGAACTCCAAGGTGCGCTTACGTGTCGGTCTTCAACAATCACAGTTTGGGCCGATTCTGGCCCATTTCTTGGATTATTACTCTATTTTGGGGTCTCGGAGTCATTTCCACGATTGACGAACCCCGGGGTGCGTTTACGTGTCGGTCATCAACACCCACATATTCGGCCGATTCTAGTCCGTTTTGTGCACTATTACTCAGCGTTTTGGGGACCCGAAGCAATTTCCACGATTGATGAACCCCGGGTGCGTTTATGTATCTGTCGTCAACACTCACAGTTTTGTCAAATTCTGACAAGTTTCGTGGACTATTACTCACCGTTTTGGGATCCCGAAGCGATTTCCATAGTTGTTGAACCCCAAGGTGTGCTTACGCGTTGGTCATCAACACTCACAGTTTTGGCCGATTCTGGCCCGTTTCTTCGACTATTAATCTTTTTTGGGGTCTCAGAGTCATTTCCACGATTGACGATCACCGGGGTGCGTTTACGTGTCGGTCATCAACACTCACATATTCGGCCGATTCTAGTCCGTTTTGTGCACTATTACTCAGCGTTTTGGGGACCCAAAGCAATTTCCACGATTGATGAACCCCGGGTGCGTTTATGTGTCTGTCGTCAACACTCACAGTTTTGTCCAATTCTGACAAGTTTCGTGGACTATTACTCACCGTTCTGGGGTCCCGAAGCGATTTCCATAGTTGTTGAACTCCAAGGTGTGCATACGTGTTGGTCATCAACACTCGCAGTTTTGGCCGATTATGGCCCGTTTCATGGACTATTACTCATCGTTTTGGGGTCCCAAAGCGATTTCCATGGTTGTCGAATTCCAAGGTGCGCTTACATATCGGTCATCAACAATCACAGTTTGGGCCGATTCTGGCCCGTTTCTTGGACTATTACTGTATATTGGGGTCTCGGAGTCATTTCGACGATAGACGAACCCCTGGGTGCGTTTACATGTCGGTCATCAACACTCACATATTCGGCCGATTCTAGTCCGTTTTGTGCACTATTGCTCAGCGTTTTGGGGACCTAGAGCAATTTCCACGGTTGATGAACCCTGGGGTTCATTTATGTGTCCGTCGTCAACACTGACAGTTTGTGCCAATTCTCACAGGTTTCGTGGACTATTACTCACCGTTTTGGGGTCCCGAAGCGATTGCCATAGTTGTTGAACCCCAAGTTGTGCTTACGTGTTGGTCATCAACACTCACATATTCGGCCGATTCTAGTCCATTTTGTGCACTATTACTCAGCGTTTTGGGGACCAGAGCGATTTCCACGATTGATGAACCCCGGGTGCGTTTATGTGTCCGTCGTTAACACTCACATTTTTGGCCAATTCTGACATGTTTCGTGGACTATTACTCACCGTTTTGGGGTCCCGAAGCGATTTCCATAGTTGTTGAACCCCAAGGTGTGCTTACGTGTTGGTCATCAACACTCGCAGTTTTGGTCGATTCTGGCCTGTTTCATGGACTATTAATCTTTTTTGGGGTCTCAGAGTCATTTCCACGATTGACGAACCCCAGGGTGCGTTTACGTGTAGGTCATCAACACTCACATATTCGGCCGAATCATGTCTATTTCGTGCACTATTACTCAGCGTTTTGGGGACCCAAAGCAA
>NW_021264686.1:131889-143071 GCF_002162155.2 Triticum dicoccoides
GTTTCTTGGACTATTAATCTTTTTTGGGGTCTCAGAGTCATTTCCACGATTGACGAACCCCAGGGTGCGTTTACGTGTAGGTCATCAACACTCACATATTCGGCCGAATCATGTCTGTTTCGTGCACTATTACTCAGCGTTTTGGGGACCCAAAGCAATTTCCATGATTGATGAACCCCTGGGTGCGTTTATGTGTCTGTCGTCAACACTCATAGTTTTGGCCAATTCTGACATGTTTCGTGGACTATTACTCACCGTTTTCGGGTCCCGAAGCGATTTGCATAGTTGTTGAACTCCAAGGTGTGCTTACGTGTTGGTCATCAACACTCGCAGTTTTGGCCGATTATGGCCCGTTTCATGGACTATTACTCATCGTTTTGGGGTCCCAAAGCGATTTCCATGGTTGTCGAATTCCAAGGTGCGCTTACGTATCGGTCATCAACAATCACAGTTTGGGCCGATTCTGGCCCGTTTCTTGGACTATTACTGTATATTGGGGTCTCGGAGTCATTTCGACGATTGACGAACCCCTGGGTGCGTTTACGTGTCGGTCATCAACACTCACATATTCGGCCGATTCTAGTCCGTTTTGTGCACTATTACTCAGCGTTTTGGGGACCCGAAGCAATTTCCACGATTGATGAACCCCGGGTGCGTTTATGTATCTGTCGTCAACACTCACAGTTTTGTCCAATTCTGACAAGTTTCGTGGACTATTACTCACCGTTTTGGGGTCCCGAAGCGATTTCCATAGTTGTTGAACCCCAAGGTGTGCTTACGCGTTGGTCATCAACACTCGCAGTTTTGGCCGATTCTGGCCCGTTTCTTCGACTATTAATCTTTTTTGGGGTCTCAGAGTCATTTCCACGATTGACCAACCCCGGGGTGCGTTTATGTGTCGGTCATCAACACTCACATATTCGGCCGATTCTAGTCCATTTTGTGCACTATTACTCAGCGTTTTGGGGACCCAAAGCAATTTCCACGATTGATGAACCCCGGGTGCGTTTATGTGTTTGTCGTCAACACTCACAGTTTTGTCCAATTCTGACAAGTTTCGTGGACTATTACTCACCGTTTTGGGGTCCCGAAGCGATTTCCATAGTTGTTGAACACCAAGGTGTGCTTACGTGTTGGTCATCAACACCCGCTGTTTTGGCCGATTCTGGCCCGTTTCATGGACTATTACTCATCGTTTTGGGGTCCCAAACCGATTTCCATGGTTGTCGAATTCCAAGGTGCGCTTACGTATCGGTCATCAACAATCACAGTTTGGGCCGATTCTGGCCCGTTTCTTGGACTATTACTGTATATTGGGGTCTCGGAGTCATTTCGACGATTGACGAACCCCTGGGTGCGTTTACGTGTCGGTCATCAACACTCACATATTCGGCCGATTCTAGTCCATTTTGTGCACTATTACTCAGCGTTTTGGGGACCTAGAGCAATTTCCATGATTGATGAACCCAGGGGTGCGTTAACTTGTCCGTCGTCAACACTCGCAGTTTTGTCCAATTCTGACCTGTTTCGTGGACTGCTACTCACCGTTTTGGGCTCCCGAAGCGATTTCCATAGTTGTTGAACTCCAACGTGTGATTACGTGTTGGTCATCAACACTCGCAGTTTTGGCCGATTCTGGCCCGTTTCATGGACTATTACTCATCGTTTTGGGGTCCCAAAGCGATTTCCATGGTTCTCGAACTCCAAGGTGCGCTTACGTGTCGGTCATCAACAATCACAGTTTGGGCCGACTCTGGCCCATTTCTTGGATTATTACTCTATTTTGGGGTCTCGGAGTCATTTCCACGATTGACGAACCCCGGGGTGCGTTTACGTGTCGGTCATCAACACCCACATATTTGGCCGATTCTAGTCCGTTTTGTGCACTATTACTCAGCGTTTTGGGGACCCGAAGCAATTTCCATGATTGATGAACCCCGGGTGCGTTTATGTATCTGTCGTCAACACTCACAGTTTTGTCCAATTCTGACAAGTTTCGTGGACTATTACTCACCGTTTTGGGGTCCCGAAGTGATTTCCATAGTTGTTGAACTCCAAGGTGTGCTTACGTGTTGGTCATCAACACTCGCTGTTCTGGCCGATTCTGGCCCGTTTCATGGACTATTACTCATCGTTTTGGGGTCCCAAAGCGATTTCCATGGTTGTCGAATTCCAAGGTGCGCTTACGTATCGGTCATCAACAATCACAGTTTGGGCCGATTCTGGCCCGTTTCTTGGACTATTACTATATATTGGGGTCTCGGAGTCATTTCGACGATTGACGAACCCCTGGGTGCGTTTACGTGTCGGTCATCAACACTCACATATTCGGCCGATTCTAGTCCATTTTATGCATATTACTCAGCGTTTTGGGGACCAAAGCGATTTCCACGATTGATGAACCCCGGGTGCGTTTATGTGTCCGTCGTTAACACTCACATTTTTGGCCAATTTTGACATGTTTCGTGGACTATTACTCACCGTTTTGGGGTCCCGAAGGGATTTCCATAGTTGTTGAACCCCAAGGTGTGCTTACGTGTTGGTCATCAACAATCGCAGTTTTGGTCGATTCTGGCCCGTTTCATGGACTATTACTCACTGTTTTGGGTCCCAAATCGATTCCCATGGTTGTCGAACTCCAAGGTGCGCTTATGTGTCGATCATCAACAATCACAGTTTGGGCCGATTTTTGCCCGGTTCATGGACTATTACTTTATTTTGGGGTCTCAGAGTCGTTTCCATGATTGACGAACCACGGGGTGCATTTACGTGTCGGTCATCAACACTCACATATTCGGCTGATTCTAGTCCGTTTCGTGCACTATTACTCAGTGTTTCGGGGACCCAGAGCAATTTCCATGATTGATGAACCCCTGGGTGCGTTTATGTGTCTGTCGTCAACACTCACAGTTTTGGCCAATTTTGACCTTTTCCGTGGACTATTACTCACCGTTTTCGGGTCCCGAAACGATTTGCATAGTTGTTGAACCCCAAGGTGTCCTAATGTGTTGGTTATCAACACGCGCAGTTTTGGCCGATTCTGGCCCGTTTCATGGACTATTACTCACTGTTTTGGAGTCCCAAAGTAATTTCAGTGGTTGTCGAACTCCAAGATGTGCTTACGTGTCGGTCATCAACAATCATAGTTTGGGCCGATTCTGGCCCGTTTCTTGGACTACTACTCTATTTTGGGGTCTCGGAGTCATTTCCATGATTGACGAACCCCAGGGTGCGTTTACATGTCGGTCATCAGCAGTCACATATTTGGCCGAATCGTGTCCGTTTCGTGCACTATTACTCAGCGTTTTTGAGACCTAGAGCGATTTCCATGATTGATGAACCCCGGGGTGCGTTAACTTGTTCGTCGTCAACACTCGCAGTTTTGTCCAATTCTGACCTGTTTCGTGGACTGCTACTCACCGTTTTGGGCTCCCGAAGCGATTTCCATAGTTGTTGAACTCCAACGTGTGATTACGTGTTGGTCATCAACACTCGCAGTTTTGGCCGATTCTGGCCCGTTTCATGGAATATTACTCACTATTTTGGGGTCCCAAAGCGATTTCCATGGTTCTCGAACTCCAAGGTGCGGTTACGTGTCGGTCATCAACAATCATAGTTTGGGCCGATTCTGGCCCGTTTCTTGGACTATTACTCTATTTTGGGGTCTCGGAGTCATTTCCACGATTGACGAACCCCGGGGTGCGTTTACGTATCGGTCATCAACACCCACATATTCGGCCGATTCTAGTCCGTTTTGTGCACTATTACTCAGCGTTTTGGGGACCCGAAGCAATTTCCACGATTGATGAACCCCGGGTGCGTTTATGTATCTGTCGTCAACACTCACAGTTTTGTCCAATTCTGACAAGTTTCGTGGACTATTACTCACCGTTTTGGGGTCCCGAAGCGATTTCCATAGTTGTTGAACCCCAAGGTGTGCTTACGCGTTGGTCATCAACACTCGCAGTTTTGGCCGATTCTGGCCCGTTTCTTCGACTATTAATCTTTTTTGGGGTCTCAGAGTCATTTCCACGATTGACCAACCCCGGGGTGCGTTTATGTGTCGGTCATCAACACTCACATATTCGGCCGATTCTAGTCCATTTTGTGCACTATTACTCAGCGTTTTGGGGACCCAAAGCAATTTCCACGATTGATGAACCCCGGGTGCGTTTATGTGTTTGTCGTCAACACTCACAGTTTTGTCCAATTCTGACAAGTTTCGTGGACTATTACTCACCGTTTTGGGGTCCCGAAGCGATTTCCATAGTTGTTGAACACCAAGGTGTGCTTACGTGTTGGTCATCAACACCCGCTGTTTTGGCCGATTCTGGCCCGTTTCATGGACTATTACTCATCGTTTTGGGGTCCCAAACCGATTTCCATGGTTGTCGAATTCCAAGGTGCGCTTACGTATCGGTCATCAACAATCACAGTTTGGGCCGATTCTGGCCCGTTTCTTGGACTATTACTGTATATTGGGGTCTCGGAGTCATTTCGACGATTGACGAACCCCTGGGTGCGTTTACGTGTCGGTCATCAACACTCACATATTCGGCCGATTCTAGTCCATTTTGTGCACTATTACTCAGCGTTTTGGGGACCTAGAGCAATTTCCATGATTGATGAACCCAGGGGTGCGTTAACTTGTCCGTCGTCAACACTCGCAGTTTTGTCCAATTCTGACCTGTTTCGTGGACTGCTACTCACCGTTTTGGGCTCCCGAAGCGATTTCCATAGTTGTTGAACTCCAACGTGTGATTACGTGTTGGTCATCAACACTCGCAGTTTTGGCCGATTCTGGCCCGTTTCATGGACTATTACTCATCGTTTTGGGGTCCCAAAGCGATTTCCATGGTTCTCGAACTCCAAGGTGCGCTTACGTGTCGGTCATCAACAATCACAGTTTGGGCCGACTCTGGCCCATTTCTTGGATTATTACTCTATTTTGGGGTCTCGGAGTCATTTCCACGATTGACGAACCCCGGGGTGCGTTTACGTGTCGGTCATCAACACCCACATATTTGGCCGATTCTCGTCCGTTTTGTGCACTATTACTCAGCGTTTTGGGGACCCGAAGCAATTTCCATGATTGATGAACCCCGGGTGCGTTTATGTATCTGTCGTCAACACTCACAGTTTTGTCCAATTCTGACAAGTTTCGTGGACTATTACTCACCGTTTTGGGGTCCCGAAGTGATTTCCATAGTTGTTGAACTCCAAGGTGTGCTTACGTGTTGGTCATCAACACTCGCTGTTTTGGCCGATTCTGGCCCGTTTCATGGACTATTACTCATCGTTTTGGGGTCCCAAAGCGATTTCCATGGTTGTCGAATTCCAAGGTGCGCTTACGTATCGGTCATCAACAATCACAGTTTGGGCCGATTCTAGCCCGTTTCTTGGACTATTACTGTATATTGGGGTCTCGGAGTCATTTCGACGATTGACGAACCCCTGGGTGCGTTTACGTGTCGGTCATCAACACTCACATATTCGGCCGATTCTAGTCCATTTTATGCATATTACTCAGCGTTTTGGGGACCAAAGCGATTTCCACGATTGATGAACCCCGGGTGCGTTTATGTGTCCGTCGTTAACACTCACATTTTTGGCCAATTTTGACATGTTTCGTGGACTATTACTCACCGTTTTGGGGTCCCGAAGGGATTTCCATAGTTGTTGAACCCCAAGGTGTGCTTACGTGTTGGTCATCAACAATCGCAGTTTTGGTCGATTCTGGCCCGTTTCATGGACTATTACTCACTGTTTTGGGTCCCAAATCGATTCCCATGGTTGTCGAACTCCAAGGTGCGCTTATGTGTTGATCATCAACAATCACAGTTTGGGCCGATTTTTGCCCGGTTCATGGACTATTACTTTATTTTGGGGTCTCAGAGTCGTTTCCATGATTGACGAACCACGGGGTGCATTTACGTGTCGGTCATCAACACTCACATATTCGGCTGATTCTAGTCCGTTTCGTGCACTATTACTCAGCGTTTCGGGGACCCAGAGCAATTTCCATGATTGATGAACCCCTGGGTGCGTTTATGTGTCTGTCGTCAACACTCACAGTTTTGGCCAATTTTGACCTTTTCCGTGGACTATTACTCACCGTTTTCGGGTCCCGAAACGATTTGCATAGTTGTTGAACCCCAAGGTGTCCTGATGTGTTGGTTATCAACACGCGCAGTTTTGGCCGATTCTGGCCCGTTTCATGGACTATTACTCACTGTTTTGGAGTCCCAAAGTAATTTCAGTGGTTGTCGAACTCCAAGATGTGCTTACGTGTCGGTCATCAACAATCATAGTTTGGGCCGATTCTGGCCCGTTTCTTGGACTACTACTCTATTTTGGGGTCTCGGAGTCATTTCCATGATTGACGAACCCCAGGGTGCGTTTACATGTCGGTCATCAGCAGTCACATATTTGGCCGAATCGTGTCCGTTTCGTGCACTATTACTCAGCGTTTTTGAGACCTAGAGCGATTTCCATGATTGATGAACCCCGGGGTGCGTTAACTTGTTCGTCGTCAACACTCGCAGTTTTGTCCAATTCTGACCTGTTTCGTGGACTGCTACTCACCGTTTTGGGCTCCCGAAGCGATTTCCATAGTTGTTGAACTCCAACGTGTGATTACGTGTTGGTCATCAACACTCGCAGTTTTGGCCGATTCTGGCCCGTTTCATGGAATATTACTCACTATTTTGGGGTCCCAAAGCGATTTCCATGGTTCTCGAACTCCAAGGTGCGGTTACGTGTCGGTCATCAACAATCATAGTTTGGGCCGATTCTGGCCCGTTTCTTGGACTATTACTCTATTTTGGGGTCTCGGAGTCATTTCCACGATTGACGAACCCCGGGGTGCGTTTACGTATCGGTCATCAACACCCACATATTCGGCCGATTCTAGTCCGTTTTGTGCACTATTACTCAGCGTTTTGGGGACCCGAAGCAATTTCCACGATTGATGAACCCCGGGTGCGTTTATGTATCTGTCGTCAACACTCACAGTTTTGTCCAATTCTGACAAGTTTCGTGGACTATTACTCACCGTTTTGGGGTCCCGAAGCGATTTCCATAGTTGTTGAACCCCAAGGTGTGCTTACGCGTTGGTCATCAACACTCGCAGTTTTGGCCGATTCTGGCCCGTTTCTTCGACTATTAATCTTTTTTGGGGTCTCAGAGTCATTTCCACGATTGACCAACCCCGGGGTGCGTTTATGTGTCGGTCATCAACACTCACATATTCGGCCGATTCTAGTCCATTTTGTGCACTATTACTCAGCGTTTTGGGGACCCAAAGCAATTTCCACGATTGATGAACCCCGGGTGCGTTTATGTGTTTGTCGTCAACACTCACAGTTTTGTCCAATTCTGACAAGTTTCGTGGACTATTACTCACGTTTTGGGGTCCCGAAGCGATTTCCATAGTTGTTGAACACCAAGGTGTGCTTACGTGTTGGTCATCAACACCCGCTGTTTTGGCCGATTATGGCCCGTTTCATGGACTATTACTCATCGTTTTGGGGTCCCAAAGCGATTTCCATGGTTGTCGAATTCCAAGGTGCGCTTACGTATCGGTCATCAACAATCACAGTTTGGGCCGATTCTGGCCCGTTTCTTGGACTATTACTGTATATTGGGGTCTCGGAGTCATTTCGACGATTGACGAACCCCTGGGTGCGTTTACGTGTCGGTCATCAACACTCACATATTCGGCCGATTCTAGTCCGTTTTGTGCACTATTACTCAGCGTTTTGGGGACCCGAAGCAATTTCCACGATTGATGAACCCCGGGTGCGTTTATGTATCTGTCGTCAACACTCACAGTTTTGTCCAATTCTGACAAGTTTCGTGGACTATTACTCACCGTTTTGGGGTCCCGAAGCGATTTCCATAGTTGTTGAACCCCAAGGTGTGCTTACGCGTTGGTCATCAACACTCGCAGTTTTGGCCGATTCTGGCCCGTTTCTTCGACTATTAATCTTTTTTGGGGTCTCAGAGTCATTTCCACGATTGACCAACCCCGGGGTGCGTTTATGTGTCGGTCATCAACACTCACATATTCGGCCGATTCTAGTCCATTTTGTGCACTATTACTCAGCGTTTTGGGGACCCAAAGCAATTTCCACGATTGATGAACCCCGGGTGCGTTTATGTGTTTGTCGTCAACACTCACAGTTTTGTCCAATTCTGACAAGTTTCGTGGACTATTACTCACCGTTTTGGGGTCCCGAAGCGATTTCCATAGTTGTTGAACACCAAGGTGTGCTTACGTGTTGGTCATCAACACCCGCTGTTTTGGCCGATTCTGGCCCGTTTCATGGACTATTACTCATCGTTTTGGGGTCCCAAAGCGATTTCCATGGTTGTCGAATTCCAAGGTGCGCTTACGTATCGGTCATCAACAATCACAGTTTGGGCCGATTCTGGCCCGTTTCTTGGACTATTACTGTATATTGGGGTCTCGGAGTCATTTCGACGATTGACGAACCCCTGGGTGCGTTTACGTGTCGGTCATCAACACTCACATATTCGGCCGATTCTAGTCCATTTTGTGCACTATTACTCAGCGTTTTGGGGACCTAGAGCAATTTCCACGATTGATGAACCCAGGGGTGCGTTAACTTGTCCGTCGTCAACACTCACAGTTTTGTCCAATTCTGACCTGTTTCGTGGACTGCTACTCACCGTTTTGGGGTCCCGAAGCGATTTCCATAGTTGTTGAACTCCAACGTGTGCTTACGTGTTGGTCATCAACACTCGCAGTTTTGGCCGATTCTGGCCCGTTTCATGGAATATTACTCACTGTTTTGGGGTCCCAAAGCGATTTCCATGGTTCTCGAACTCCAAGGCGCGGTTACGTGTGGATTATCAACAATCACAGTTTGGGCCGATTCTGGCCCGTTTCTTGGACTATTACTCTATTTTGGGGTCTCGGAGTCATTTCCACGATTGACGAACCCCGGGGTGCGTTTACGTGTCGGTCATCAACACCCACATATTCGGCCGATTCTAGTCCGTTTTGTGCACTATTACTCAGCGTTTTGGGGACCCGAAGCAATTTCCATGATTGATGAACCCCGGGTGCGTTTATGTATCTGTCGTCAACACTCACCATTTTGTCCAATTCTGACAAGTTTCGTGGACTATTACTCACAGTTTTGGGGTCCCGAAGTGATTTCCATAGTTGTTGAACTCCAAGGTGTGCTTACGTGTTGGTCATCAACACTCGCTGTTTTGGCCGATTCTGGCCCGTTTCATGGACTATTACTCATCGTTTTGGGGTCCCAAAGCGATTTCCATGGTTGTCGAATTCCAAGGTGCGCTTACGTATCGGTCATCAACAATCACAGTTTGGGCCGATTCTGGCCCGTTTCTTGGACTATTACTGTATATTGGGGTCTCGGAGTCATTTCGACGATTGACGAACCCCTGGGTGCGTTTACGTGTCGGTCATCAACACTCACATATTCGGCCGATTCTAGTCCATTTTGTGCACTATTACTCAGCGTTTTGGGGACCAAAGCGATTTCCACGATTGATGAACCCCGGGTGCGTTTATGTGTCCGTCGTTAACACTCACATTTTTGGCCAATTCTGACATGTTTCGTGGACTATTACTCACCGTTTTGGGGTCCCGAAGGGATTTCCATAGTTGTTGAACCCCAAGGTGTGCTTACGTGTTGGTCATCAACAATCGCAGTTTTGGTCGATTCTGGCCCGTTTCATGGACTATTACTCACTGTTTTGGGTCCCAAATCGATTACCATGGTTGTCGAACTCCAAGGTGCGCTTATGTGTCGATCATCAACAATCACAGTTTGGGCCGATTTTTGCCCGGTTCATGGACTATTACTTTATTTTGGGGTCTCAGAGTCGTTTCCATGATTGACGAACCACGGGGTGCGTTTACGTGTCGGTCATCAACACTCACATATTCGGCTGATTCTAGTCCGTTTCGTGCACTATTACTCAGCGTTTCGGGGACCCAGAGCAATTTCCATGATTGATGAACCCCTGGGTGCGTTTATGTGTCTGTCGTCAACACTCACAGTTTTGGCCCATTTTGACCTTTTCCGTGGACTATTACTCACCGTTTTCGGGTCCCGAAACGATTTGCATAGTTGTTGAACCCCAAGGTGTCCTGATGTGTTGGTCATCAACACGCGCAGTTTTGGCCGATTCTGGCCCGTTTCATGGACTATTACTCACTGTTTTGGAGTCCCAAAGTAATTTCAGTGGTTGTCGAACTCCAAGATGTGCTTACGTGTCGGTCATCAACAATCATAGTTTGGGCCGATTCTGGCCCGTTTCTTGGACTACTACTCTATTTTGGGGTCTCGGAGTCATTTCCATGATTGACGAATCCCAGGGTGCGTTTACATGTCGGTCATCAGCAGTCACATATTTGGCCGAATCGTGTCCGTTTCGTGCACTATTACTCAGCGTTTTTGAGACCTAGAGCGATTTCCATGATTGATGAACCCCGGGGTGCGTTAACTTGTTTGTCGTCAACACTCGCAGTTTTGTCCAATTCTGACCTATTTCGTGGACTGCTACTCACCGTTTTGGGCTCTCGAAGCGATTTCCATAGTTGTTGAACTCCAACGTGTGATTACGTGTTGGTCATCAACACTCGCAGTTTTGGCCGATTCTGGCCCGTTTCATGGAATATTACTCACTATTTTGGGGTCCCAAAGCGATTTCCATGGTTCTCGAACTCCAAGGCGCGGTTACGTGTCGATTATCAACAATCATAGTTTGGGCCGATTCTGGCCCGTTTCTTGGACTATTACTCTATTTTGGGGTCTCGGAGTCATTTCCACGATTGACGAACCCCGGGGTGCGTTTACGTATCGGTTATCAACACCCACATATTCGGCCGATTCTAGTCCGTTTTGTGCACTATTACTCAGTGTTTTGGGGACCCGAAGCAATTTCCACGATTGATGAACCCCGGGTGCGTTTATGTATCTGTCGTCAACACTCACAGTTTTGTCCAATTCTGACAAGTTTCGTGGACTATTACTCACCGTTTTGGGGTCCCGAAGCGATTTCCATAGTTGTTGAACCCCAAGGTGTGCTTACGCGTTGGTCATCAACACTCGCAGTTTTGGCCGATTCTGGCCCGTTTCTTCGACTATTAATCTTTTTTGGGGTCTCAGAGTCATTTCCA
>NW_021264686.1:143210-179331 GCF_002162155.2 Triticum dicoccoides
ACTCGCAGTTTTGGCCGATTCTGGCCCGTTTCTTCGACTATTAATCTTTTTTGGGGTCTCGGAGTCACTTCCACGATTGACCAACCCCGGGGTGCGTTTATGTGTCGGTCATCAACACTCACATATTCGGCCGATTCTAGTCCGTTTTGTGCACTATTACTCAGCGTTTTGGGGACCCAAAGCAATTTCCACGATTGATGAACCCCGGGTGCGTTTATGTGTTTGTCGTCAACACTCACAGTTTTGTCCAATTCTGACAAGTTTCGTGGACTATTACTCACCGTTTTGGGGTCCCGAAGCGATTTCCATAGTTGTTGAACACCAAGGTGTGCTTACGTGTTGGTCATCAACACCCGCTGTTTTGGCCGATTCTGGCCCGTTTCATGGACTATTACTCATCGTTTTGGGGTCCCAAAGCGATTTCCATGGTTGTCGAATTCCAAGGTGCGCTTACGTATCGGTCATCAACAATCACAGTTTGGGCCGATTCTGGCCCGTTTCTTGGACTATTACTGTATATTGGGGTCTCGGAGTCATTTCGACGATTGACGAACCCCTGGGTGCGTTTACGTGTCGGTCATCAACACTCACATATTCGGCCGATTCTAGTCCATTTTGTGCACTATTACTCAGCGTTTTGGGGACCTAGAGCAATTTCCACGATTGATGAACCCAGGGGTGCGTTAACTTGTCCGTCGTCAACACTCACATTTTTGGCCAATTCTGACATGTTTCGTGGACTGCTACTCACCGTTTTGGGGTCCCGAAGGGATTTCCATAGTTGTTGAACCCCAAGGTGTGCTTACGTGTTGGTCATCAACACTCGCAGTTTTGGTCGATTCTGGCCCGTTTCATGGACTATTACTCACTGTTTTGGGTCCCAAATCGATTACCATGGTTGTCGAACTCCAAGGTGCGCTTATGTGTCGATCATCAACAATCACAGTTTGGGCCGATTTTTGCCCGGTTCATGGACTATTACTTTATTTTGGGGTCTCAGAGTCGTTTCCATGATTGACGAACCACGGGGTGCGTTTACGTGTCGGTCATCAACACTCACATATTCGGCTGATTCTAGTCCGTTTCGTGCACTATTACTCAGCGTTTCGGGGACCCAGAGCAATTTCCATGATTGATGAACCCCTGGGTGCGTTTATGTGTCTGTCGTCAAGCACACCTTGGGGTTCAACAACTATGGAAATCCCTTCGGGACCCAAAAACAGTGAGTAATAGTCCACAAAACAGGTCTGATTTGGCCAAAACTGTGAGTATTGACGACGAACATATAAACGCACCCCGGGGCTCATCAATCGTGGAAATCGCTCTGGGTCCCCAAAACGCTGAGTAATAGTGTATGAAACGTATTAGAATCGGCCGAATATGTGAGTGTGGATGACCGACACGTAAACGCACCCCGGGGTTCGTCAATCGTGGAAATGACTCCGAGACCCCAAAATAGAGTAATAGTCCAAGAAACGGGCCAGAATCGGCCCAAACTGTGATTGTTGATGACCGACACGTAAGCGCACCTTGGAGTTTGACAACCATGGAAATCGCTTTGGGACCCCAAAACGGTGAGTAATAGTCCATGAAACGGGCCAGAATCGGCCAAAACTACGAGTGTTGATGACCAACACGTAAGAACATCTTGGGGTTCAACAACTATGGAAATCGCTTCGAGGCCCCAAAATGGTGAGTAATAGTCCACAAAACAGGTCTGATTTGGCCTAAATTGCGAGTGTTGATGACCAACACGTAAGCACATATTGGGGTTCAACAACTATGGAAATCTCTTCGGGACCCAAAAATGGTGAGTAATAGTCAACGAAACAGGTCAGATTTGGCCAAAACTGTGAGTGTTGATGACGGACACATAAACGCACCCCGGGGTTCATCAATCGTGGAAATCGCTCTGGGTCCCCAAAACGTTGAGTAATAGTGTACGAAACGGATTAGAATCGCCCGAATATGTGAGTGTTGATGACCGACACGTAAACGCATCCCGGGGTTCGTCAATCGTGGAAATGACTCCAAGACCCCAAAATAGAGTAATTGTCCAAGAAACGGGCCAGAATCGGCCCAAACTGTGATTGTTGATGACCGACACGTAAGCGCACCTTGGATTTCGACAACCATGGAAATCGCTTTGGGACCCCAAAACGGTGAGTAATAGTCCATGAAACGGGGCAGAATCGGCCAAAACTGGGAGTGTTGATGACCAACTCGTAAGCACACCTTGGGGTTCAACAACTATGGAAATCTCTTCGGGACCCAAAAACAGTGAGTAATAGTCCACAAAACAGGTCTGATTTGGCCAAAACTGTGAGTATTGACGACGAACATATAAACGCACCCCGGGGCTCATCAATCGTGGAAATCGCTCTGGGTCCCCAAAACGCTGAGTAATAGTGTATGAAACGTATTAGAATCGGCCGAATATGTGAGTGTTGATGACCGACACGTAAACGCACCCCGGGGTTCGTCAATCGTGGAAATGACTCCGAGACCCCAAAATAGAGTAATAGTCCAAGAAACGGGCCAGAATCGGCCCAAACTGTGATTGTTGATGACCGACACGTAAGCGCACCTTGGAGTTCGACAACCATGGAAATCGCTTTGGGACCCCAAAACGGTGAGTAATATTCCATGAAACGGGCCAGAATCGGCCAAAACTGGGAGTGTTGATGACCAACTCGTAAGCACACCTTGGGGTTCAACAACTATGGAAATCTCTTCGGGACCCAAAAACAGTGAGTAATAGTCCACAAAACAGGTCTGATTTGGCCAAAACTGTGAGTATTGACGACGAACATATAAACGCACCCCGGGGCTCATCAATCGTGGAAATCGCTCTGGGTCCCCAAAACGCTGAGTAATAGTGTATGAAACGTATTAGAATCGGCCGAATATGTGAGTGTTGATGACCGACACGTAAACGCACCCCGGGGTTCGTCAATCGTGGAAATGACTCCGAGACCCCAAAATAGAGTAATAGTCCAAGAAACGGGCCAGAATCGGCCCAAACTGTGATTGTTGATGACCGACACGTAAGCGCACCTTGGAGTTTGACAACCATGGAAATCGCTTTGGGACCCCAAAACGGTGAGTAATAGTCCATGAAACGGGCCAGAATCGGCCAAAACTACGAGTGTTGATGACCAACACGTAAGAACATCTTGGGGTTCAACAACTATGGAAATCGCTTCGAGGCCCCAAAATGGTGAGTAATAGTCCACAAAACAGGTCTGATTTGGCCTAAATTGCGAGTGTTGATGACCAACACGTAAGCACATCTTGGGGTTCAACAACTATGGAAATCTCTTCGGGACCCAAAAATGGTGAGTAATAGTCAACGAAACAGGTCAGATTTGGCCAAAACTGTGAGTGTTGATGACGGACACATAAACGCACCCCGGGGTTCATCAATCGTGGAAATCGCTCTGGGTCCCCAAAACGTTGAGTAATAGTGTACGAAACGGATTCGAATCGCCCGAATATGTGAGTGTTGATGACCGACACGTAAACGCATCCAGGGTTCGTCAATCGTGGAAATGACTCCGAGACCCCAAAATAGAGTAATAGTCCAAGAAACGGGCCAGAATCGGCCCAAACTGTGATTGTTGATGACCGACACGTAAGCGCACCTTGGATTTCGACAACCATGGAAATCGCTTTGGGACCCCAAAACGATGAGTAATAGTCCATGAAACGGGGCAGAATCGGCCAAAACTGGGAGTGTTGATGACCAACTCGTAAGCACACCTTGGGGTTCAACAACTATGGAAATCTCTTCGGGACCCAAAAACAGTGAGTAATAGTCCACAAAATAGGTCTGATTTGGCCAAAACTGTGAGTATTGACGACGAACATATAAACGCACCCCGGGGCTCATCAATCGTGGAAATCGCTCTGGGTCCCCAAAACGCTGAGTAATAGTGTATGAAACGTATTAGAATCGGCCGAATATGTGAGTGTTGATGACCGACACGTAAACGCACCCCGGGGTTCGTCAATCGTGGAAATGACTCCGAGACCCCAAAATAGAGTAATAGTCCAAGAAACGGGCCAGAATCGGCCCAAACTGTGATTGTTGATGACCGACACGTAAGCGCACCTTGGAGTTCGACAACCATGGAAATCGCTTTGGGACCCCAAAACGGTGAGTAATAGTCCATGAAACGGGCCAGAATCGGCCAAAACTACGAGTGTTGATGACCAACACGTAAGCACATCTTGGGGTTCAACAACTATGGAAATCGCTTCGAGGCCCCAAAATGGTGAGTAATAGTCCACAAAACAGGTCTGATTTGGCCTAAACTGCGAGTGTTGATGACCAACACGTAAGCACATCTTGGGGTTCAACAACTATGGAAATCTCTTCGGGACCCAAAAATGGTGAGTAATAGTCCACGAAACCGGTCAGATTTGGTCAAAACTGTGAGTGTTGACGACGGACACATAAACGCACCCCGGGGTTCATCAATCATGGAAATCGCTCTGGGTCCCCAAAACGTTGAGTATAGTGTACGAAACGGATTAGAATCGCCCGAATATGTGAGTGTCGATGACCGACACGTAAACGCATCCCGGGGTTCGTCAATCGTGGAAATGACTCCAAGACCCCAAAATAGAGTAATAGTCCAAGAAATGGGCCAGAATCGGCCCAAACTGTGATTGTTGATGACCGACACGTAAGCGCACCTTGGAGTTCGACAACCATGGAAATCGCTTTGGGACCCCAAAACGGTGAGTAAAAGTCCATGGAACTGGCCAGAATCGGCCAAAACTGCGATTGTTCATGACCAACACGTAAGCACACCTTGGGGTTCAACAACTATGGAAATCTCTTCGGGACCCAAAAATAGTGAGTTATAGTCCACGAAACAGGTCAGAATTGGCCAAAACTGTGAGTGTTGACGACGGACACATAAACGCACCCCGGGGTTCAACAATCGTGGAAATCACTCTGGGTCCCCAAAACGTTGAGTAATAGTGTATGAAACGGATTAGAATTGCCCGAATATGTGAGTGTTGATGACCGACACGTGAACGCATCCCGGGGTTCATCAATCGTGGAAATGACTCCGAGACCCCAAAATAGAGTAATAGTCCAAGAAACGGGCCAGAATCGGCCCAAACTGTGATTGTTGATGACCGACACGTAAGCGCACCTTGGAGTTCGACAACCATGGAATTCGCTTTGGGACCCCAAAACGGTGAGTAATAGTCCATGAAACGGGGCAGAATCGGCCAAAACTGGGAGTGTTGATGACCAACTCGTAAGCACACCTTGGGGTTCAACAACTATGGAAATCTCTTCGGGACCCAAAAACAGTGAGTAATAGTCCACAAAACAGGTCTGATTTGGCCAAAACTGTGAGTATTGACGACGAACATATAAACGCACCCCGGGGCTCATCAATCGTGGAAATCGCTATGGGTCCCCAAAACGCTGAGTAATAGTGTACGAAACGTATTAGAATCGGCCGAATATGTGAGTGTTGATGACCGACACGTAAACGCACCCCGGGGTTCGTCAATCGTGGAAATGACTCCGAGACCCCAAAATAGAGTAATAGTCCAAGAAACGGGCCAGAATCGGCCCAAACTGTGATTGTTGATGACCGACACGTAAGCGCACCTTGGAGTTTGACAACCATGGAAATCGCTTTGGGACCCCAAAACGGTGAGTAATAGTCCATGAAACGGGCCAGAATCGGCCAAAACTACGATGTTGATGACCAACATGTAAGCACATCTTGGGGTTCAACAACTATGGAAATCGCTTCGAGGCCCCAAAATGGTGAGTAATAGTCCACAAAACAGGTCTGATTTGGCCTAAATTGCGAGTGTTGATGACCAACACGTAAGCACATCTTGGGGTTCAACAACTATGGAAATCTCTTCGGGACCCAAAAATGGTGAGTAATAGTCCACGAAACCGGTCAGATTTGGTCAAAACTGTGAGTGTTGACGACGGACACATAAACGCACCCCGGGGTTCATCAATCATGGAAATCGCTCTGGGTCCCCAAAACGTTGAGTATAGTGTACGAAACGGATTAGAATCGCCCGAATATGTGAGTGTCGATGACCGACACGTAAACGCATCCCGGGGTTCGTCAATCGTGGAAATGACTCCAAGACCCCAAAATAGAGTAATAGTCCAAGAAATGGGCCAGAATCGGCCCAAACTGTGATTGTTGATGACCGACACGTAAGCGCACCTTGGAGTTCGACAACCATGGAAATCGCTTTGGGACCCCAAAACGGTGAGTAAAAGTCCATGGAACTGGCCAGAATCGGCCAAAACTGCGATTGTTCATGACCAACACGTAAGCACACCTTGGGGTTCAACAACTATGGAAATCTCTTCGGGACCCAAAAATAGTGAGTTATAGTCCACGAAACAGGTCAGAATTGGCCAAAACTGTGAGTGTTGACGACGGACACATAAACGCACCCCGGGGTTCAACAATCGTGGAAATCACTCTAGGTCCCCAAAACGTTGAGTAATAGTGTACGAAACGGATTAGAATTGCCCGAATATGTGAGTGTTGATGACCGACACGTGAACGCATCCCGGGGTTCATCAATCGTGGAAATGACTCCGAGACCCCAAAATAGAGTAATAGTCCAAGAAACGGGCCAGAATCGGCCCAAACTGTGATGGTTGATGACCGACACGTAAGCGCACCTTGGAGTTCGACAACCATGGAATTCGCTTTGGGACCCCAAAACGGTGAGTAATAGTCCATGAAACGGGGCAGAATCGGCCAAAACTGGGAGTGTTGATGACCAACTCGTAAGCACACCTTGGGGTTCAACAACTATGGAAATCTCTTCGGGACCCAAAAACAGTGAGTAATAGTCCACAAAACAGGTCTGATTTGGCCAAAACTGTGAGTATTGACGACGAACATATAAACGCACCCCGGGGCTCATCAATCGTGGAAATCGCTATGGGTCCCCAAAACGCTGAGTAATAGTGTACGAAACGTATTAGAATCGGCCGAATATGTGAGTGTTGATGACCGACACGTAAACGCACCCCGGGGTTCGTCAATCGTGGAAATGACTCCGAGACCCCAAAATAGAGTAATAGTCCAAGAAACGGGCCAGAATCGGCCCAAACTGTGATTGTTGATGACCGACACGTAAGCGCACCTTGGAGTTTGACAACCATGGAAATCGCTTTGGGACCCCAAAACGGTGAGTAATAGTCCATGAAACGGGCCAGAATCGGCCAAAACTACGATGTTGATGACCAACATGTAAGCACATCTTGGGGTTCAACAACTATGGAAATCGCTTCGAGGCCCCAAAATGGTGAGTAATAGTCCACAAAACAGGTCTGATTTGGCCTAAATTGCGAGTGTTGATGACCAACACGTAAGCACATCTTGGGGTTCAACAACTATGGAAATCTCTTCGGGACCCAAAAATGGTGAGTAATAGTCCACGAAACCGGTCAGATTTGGTCAAAACTGTGAGTGTTGACGACGGACACATAAACGCACCCCGGGGTTCATCAATCATGGAAATCGCTCTGGGTCCCCAAAACGTTGAGTATAGTGTACGAAACGGATTAGAATCGCCCGAATATGTGAGTGTCGATGACCGACACGTAAACGCATCCCGGGGTTCGTCAATCGTGGAAATGACTCCAAGACCCCAAAATAGAGTAATAGTCCAAGAAATGGGCCAGAATCGGCCCAAACTGTGATTGTTGATGACCGACACGTAAGCGCACCTTGGAGTTCGACAACCATGGAAATCGCTTTGGGACCCCAAAACGGTGAGTAAAAGTCCATGGAACTGGCCAGAATCGGCCAAAACTGCGATTGTTCATGACCAACACGTAAGCACACCTTGGGGTTCAACAACTATGGAAATCTCTTCGGGACCCAAAAATAGTGAGTTATAGTCCACGAAACAGGTCAGAATTGGCCAAAACTGTGAGTGTTGACGACGGACACATAAACGCACCCCGGGGTTCAACAATCGTGGAAATCACTCTGGGTCCCCAAAACGTTGAGTAATAGTGTATGAAACGGATTAGAATTGCCCGAATATGTGAGTGTTGATGACCGACACGTGAACGCATCCCGGGGTTCATCAATCGTGGAAATGACTCCGAGACCCCAAAATAGAGTAATAGTCCAAGAAACGGGCCAGAATCGGCCCAAACTGTGATTGTTGATGACCGACACGTAAGCGCACCTTGGAGTTCGACAACCATGGAAATCGCTTTGGGACCCCAAAACGGTGAGTAATAGTCCATGAAACGGGGCAGAATCGGCCAAAACTGGGAGTGTTGATGACCAACTCGTAAGCACACCTTGGGGTTCAACAACTATGGAAATCTCTTCGGGACCCAAAAACAGTGAGTAATAGTCCACAAAACAGGTCTGATTTGGCCAAAACTGTGAGTATTGACGACGAACATATAAACGCACCCCGGGGCTCATCAATCGTGGAAATCGCTATGGGTCCCCAAAACGCTGAGTAATAGTGTACGAAACGTATTAGAATCGGCCGAATATGTGAGTGTTGATGACCGACACGTAAACGCACCCCGGGGTTCGTCAATCATGGAAATGACTCCGAGACCCCAAAATAGAGTAATAGTCCAAGAAACGGGCCAGAATCGGCCCAAACTGTGATTGTTGATGACCGACACGTAAGCGCACCTTGGAGTTCGACAACCATGGAAATCGCTTTGGGACCCCAAAACGGTGAGTAATAGTCCATGGAACGGGCCAGAATCGGCCAAAACTACGAGTGTTGATGACCAACACGTAAGCACATCTTGGGGTTCAACAACTATGGAAATCGCTTCGAGGCCCCAAAACGGTGAGTAATAGTCCACAAAACAGGTCTGATTTGGCCTAAATTGCGAGTGTTGATGACCAACACGTAAGCACATCTTGGGGTTCAACAACTATGGAAATCTCTTCGGGACCCAAAAATGGTGAGTAATAGTCAACGAAACAGGTCAGATTTAGCCAAAATTGTGAGTGTTGACGACGGACACATAAACGCACCCCGGGGTTCATCAATCGTGGAAATCACTCTGGGTCCCCAAAACGTTGAGTAATAGTGTACGAAACGGATTAGAATCGCCCGAATATGTGAGTGTTGATGACCGACACGTAAACGCATCCCGGGGTTCGTCAAATCGTGGAAATGACTCCGAGACCCCAAAATAGAGTAATAGTCCAAGAAATGGGCCAGAATCGGCCCAAACTGTGATTGTTGATGACCGACACGTAAGCGCACCTTGGAGTTCGACAACCATGGAAATCGCTTTGGGACCCCAAAACGGTGAGTAAAAGTCCATGGAACTGGCCAGAATCGGCCAAAACTGCGATTGTTCATGACCAACACGTAAGCACACCTTGGGGTTCAACAACTATGGAAATCTCTTCGGGACCCAAAAATAGTGAGTTATAGTCCACGAAACAGGTCAGAATTGGCCAAAACTGTGAGTGTTGACGACGGACACATAAACGCACCCCGGGGTTCAACAATCGTGGAAATCACTCTGGGTCCCCAAAACGTTGAGTAATAGTGTACGAAACGGATTAGAATTGCCCGAATATGTGAGTGTTGATGACCGACACGTGAACGCATCCCGGGGTTCATCAATCGTGGAAATGACTACGAGACCCCAAAATAGAGTAATAGTCCAAGAAACGGGCCAGAATCGGCCCAAACTGTGATTGTTGATGACCGACACGTAAGCGCACCTTGGAGTTCGACAACCATGGAAATCGCTTTGGGACCCCAAAATGGTGAGTAATAGTCCATGAAACGGGGCAGAATCGGCCAAAACTGGGAGTGTTGATGACCAACTCGTAAGCACACCTTGGGGTTCAACAACTATGGAAATCTCTTCGGGACCCAAAAACAGTGAGTAATAGTCCACAAAACAGGTCTGATTTGGCCAAAACTGTGAGTATTGACGACGAACATATAAACGCACCCCGGGGCTCATCAATCGTGGAAATCGCTATGGGTCCCCAAAACGCTGAGTAATAGTGTACGAAACGTATTAGAATCGGCCGAATATGTGAGTGTTGATGACCGACACGTAAACGCACCCCGGGGTTCGTCAATCATGGAAAGGACTCAGAGACCCCAAAATAGAGTAATAGTCCAAGAAACGGGCCAGAATCGGCCCAAACTGTGATTGTTGATGACCGACACGTAAGCGCACCTTGGAGTTCGACAACCATGGAAATCGCTTTGGGACCCCAAAACGGTGAGTAATAGTCCATGGAACGGGCCAGAATCGGCCAAAACTACGAGTGTTGATGACCAACACGTAAGCACATCTTGGGGTTCAACAACTATGGAAATCGCTTCGAGGCCCCAAAACGGTGAGTAATAGTCCACAAAACAGGTCTGATTTGGCCTAAATTGCGAGTGTTGATGACCAACACGTAAGCACATCTTGGGGTTCAACAACTATGGAAATCTCTTCGGGACCCAAAAATGGTGAGTAATAGTCAACGAAACAGGTCAGATTTGGCCAAAACTGTGAGTGTTGACGACGGACACATAAACGCACCCCGGGGTTCATCAATCGTGGAAATCACTCTGGGTCCCCAAAACGTTGAGTAATAGTGTACGAAACGGATTAGAATCGCCCGAATATGTGAGTGTTGATGACCGACACGTAAACGCATCCCGGGGTTCGTCAAATCGTGGAAATGACTCCGAGACCCCAAAATAGAGTAATAGTCCAAGAAATGGGCCAGAATCGGCCCAAACTGTGATTGTTGATGACCGACACGTAAGCGCACCTTGGATTTCGACAACCATGGAAATTGCTTTGGGACCCCAAAACGGTGAGTAATAGTCCATGAAACGGGGCAGAATCGGCCAAAACTGGGAGTGTTGATGACCAACTCGTAAGCACACCTTGGGGTTCAACAACTATGAAAATCTCTTCGGGACCCAAAAACAGTGAGTAATAGTCCACAAAACAGGTCTGATTTGGCCAAAACTGTGAGTATTAACGACGAACATATAAACGCACCCCGGGGCTCATCAATCGTGGAAATCGCTCTGGGTCCCCAAAACGCTGAGTAATAGTGTATGAAACGTATTAGAATCGGCCGAATATGTGAGTGTTGATGACCGACACGTAAACGCACCCCGGGGTTCGTCAATCGTGGAAATGACTCCGAGACACCAAAATAGAGTAATAGTCCAAGAAACGGGCCAGAATCGGCCCAAACTGTGATTGTTGATGACCGACACGTAAGCGCACCTTGGAGTTCGACAACCATGGAAATCGCTTTGGGACCCCAAAACGGTGAGTAATAGTCCATGAAACGGGCCAGAATCGGCCAAAACTACGAGTGTTGATGACCAACACGTAAGCGCACCTTGGGGTTCGACAACCATGGAAATCGCTTTGGGACCCCAAATCGGTGAGTAATAGTCCATGGAACGGGCCATAATCGGCCAAAACTGCGAGTGTTCATGACCAACACGTAAGCACACCTTGGGGTTCAACAACTATGGAAATCTCTTCGGGACCCAAAAACAGTGAGTTATAGTCCACGAAACAGGTCAGATTTGGCCAAAACTGTGAGTGTTGACGACGGACACATAAACGCACCCTGGGGTTCATCAATCGTGGAAATCGCTCTGGGTCCCCAAAACGTTGAGTAATAGTGTACGAAACGGATTAGAATCGCCCGAATATGTGAGTGTTGATGACCGACACGTAAACGCATCCCGGGGTTCGTCAATCATGGAAATGACTCCGAGACCCCAAAATAGAGTAATAGTCTGATAAACGGGCCAGAATCGGCCCAAACTGTGATTGTTGATGACCGACACGTAAGCGCACCTTGGATTTCGACAACCATGGAAATCGCTTTGGGACCCCGAAACGGTGAGTAATAGTCCATGAAACGGGGCAGAATCAGCCAAAACTGGGAGTGTTGATGACCAACTCGTAAGCACACCTTGGGGTTCAACAACTATGGAAATCTCTTCGGGACCCAAAAACAGTGAGTAATAGTCCACAAAACAGGTCTGATTTGGCCAAAACTGTGAGTATTGACGACGAACATATAAACGCACCCCGGGGCTCATCAATCGTGGAAATCGCTCTGGGTCCCCAAAACGCTGAGTAATAGTGTATGAAACGTATTAGAATCGGCCGAATATGTGAGTGTTGATGACCGACACGTAAACGCACCCCGGGTTTCGTCAATCGTGGAAATGACTCCGAGACCCCAAAATAGAGTAATAGTCCAAGAAACGGGCCAGAATCGGCCCAAACTGTGAGTGTTGATGACCAACACGTAAGCACATCTTGGGGTTCAACAACTATGGAAATCGCTTCGAGGCCCCAAAATGGTGAGTAATAGTCCACGAAACAGGTCTGATTTGGCCTAAACTGCGAGTGTTGATGACCAACACGTAAGCACATCTTGGGGTTCAACAACTATGGAAATCTCTTCGGGACCCAAAAATGGTGAGTAATAGTCCACGAAACTGGTCAGATTTGGTCAAAACTGTGAGTGTTGACGACGGACACATAAACGCACCCCGGGGTTCATCAATCATGGAAATCGCTCTGGATCCCCAAAACGTTGAGTTATAGTGTACGAAACGGATTAGAATCGCCCGAATATGTGAGTGTCGATGACCGACACGTAAACGCATCCCGGGGTTCGTCAATCGTGGAAATGACTCCGAGACCCCAAAATAGAGTAATAGTCCAAGAAACGGGCCAGAATCGGCCCAAACTGTGATTGTTGATGACCGACACGTAAGCGCACCTTGGAGTTCGACAACCATGGAAATCGCTTTGGGACCCCAAAACGGTGAGTAAAAGTCCATGGAACGGGCCAGAATCGGCCAAAACTACGAGTGTTGATGACCAACACGTAAGCACATCTTGGGGTTCAACAACTATGGAAATCGCTTCGAGGCCCCAAAACGGTGAGTAATAGTCCACAAAACAGGTCTGATTTGGCCTAAATTGCGAGTGTTGATGACCAACACGTAAGCACATCTTGGGGTTCAACAACTATGGAAATCTCTTCGGGACCCAAAAATGGTGAGTAATAGTCAACGAAACAGGTCAGATTTGGCCAAAACTGTGAGTGTTGACGACGGACACATAAACGCACCCCGGGGTTCATCAATCGTGGAAATCACTCTGGGTCCCCAAAACGTTGAGTAATAGTGTACGAAACGGATTAGAATCGCCCGAATATGTAAGTGTTGATGACCGACACGTAAACGCATCCCGGGGTTCGTCAAATCGTGGAAATGACTCCGAGACCCCAAAATAGAGTAATAGTCCAAGAAATGGGCCAGAATCGGCCCAAACTGTGATTGTTGATGACCGACACGTAAGCGCACCTTGGATTTCGACAACCATGGAAATTGCTTTGGGACCCCAAAACGGTGAGTAATAGTCCATGAAACGGGGCAGAATCGGCCAAAACTGGGAGTGTTGATGACCAACTCGTAAGCACACCTTGGGGTTCAACAACTATGAAAATCTCTTCGGGACCCAAAAACAGTGAGTAATAGTCCACAAAACAGGTCTGATTTGGCCAAAACTGTGAGTATTGACGACGAACATATAAACGCACCCCGGGGCTCATCAATCGTGGAAATCGCTCTGGGTCCCCAAAACGCTGAGTAGTAGTGTATGAAACGTATTAGAATCGGCCGAATATGTGAGTGTTGATGACCGACACGTAAACGCACCCCGGGGTTCGTCAATCGTGGAAATGACTCCGAGACCCCAAAATAGAGTAATAGTCCAAGAAACGGGCCAGAATCGGCCCAAACTGTGATTGTTGATGACCGACACGTAAGCGCACCTTGGAGTTCGACAACCATGGAAATCGCTTTGGGACCCCAAAACGGTGAGTAATAGTCCATGAAACGGGCCAGAATCGGCCAAAACTACGAGTGTTGATGACCAACACGTAAGCGCACCTTGGGGTTCGACAACCATGGAAATCGCTTTGGGACCCCAAATCGGTGAGTAATAGTCCATGGAACGGGCCATAATCGGCCAAAACTGCGAGTGTTCATGACCAACACGTAAGCACACCTTGGGGTTCAACAACTATGGAAATCTCTTCGGGGCCCAAAAACAGTGAGTTATAGTCCACGAAACAGGTCAGATTTGGCAAAAACTGTGAGTGTTGACGACGGACACATAAACGCACCCCGAGTTTCATCAATCGTGGAAATCGCTCTGGGTCCCCAAAACGTTGAGTAATAGTGTACGAAACGGATTAGAATCGCCCGAATATGTGAGTGTTGATGACCGACACGTAAACGCATCCCGGGGTTCGTCAATCATGGAAATGACTCCGAGACCCCAAAATAGAGTAATAGTCCGATAAACGGGCCAGAATCGGCCCAAACTGTGATTGTTGATGACCGACACGTAAGCGCACCTTGGATTTCGACAACCATGGAAATCGCTTTGGGACCCCGAAACGGTGAGTAATAGTCCATGAAACGGGGCAGAATCGGCCAAAACTGGGAGTGTTGATGACCAACTCGTAAGCACACCTTGGGGTTCAACAACTATGGAAATCTCTTCGGGACCCAAAAACAGTGAGTAATAGTCCACAAAACAGGTCTGATTTGGCCAAAACTGTGAGTATTGACGACGAACATATAAACGCACCCCGGGGCTCATCAATCGTGGAAATCGCTCTGGGTCCCCAAAACGCTGAGTAATAGTGTATGAAACGTATTAGAATCGGCCGAATATGTGAGTGTTGATGACCGACACGTAAACGCACCCCGGGGTTCGTCAATCGTGGAAATGACTCCGAGACCCCAAAATAGAGTAATAGTCCAAGAAACGGGCCAGAATCGGCCCAAACTGTGAGTGTTGATGACCAACACGTAAGCACATCTTGGGGTTCAACAACTATGGAAATCGCTTCGAGGCCCCAAAATGGTGAGTAATAGTCCACAAAACAGGTCTGATTTGGCCTAAACTGCGAGTGTTGATGACCAACACGTAAGCACATCTTGGGGTTCAACAACTATGGAAATCTCTTCGGGACCCAAAAATGGTGAGTAATAGTCCACGAAACTGGTCAGATTTGGTCAAAACTGTGAGTGTTGACGACGGACACATAAACGCACCCCGGGGTTCATCAATCATGGAAATCGCTCTGGGTCCCCAAAACGTTGAGTTATAGTGTACGAAACGGATTAGAATCGCCCGAATATGTGAGTGTCGATGACCGACACGTAAACGCATCCCGGGGTTCGTCAATCGTGGAAATGACTCCGAGACCCCAAAATAGAGTAATAGTCCAAGAAACGGGCCAGAATCGGCCCAAACTGTGATTGTTGATGACCGACACGTAAGCGCACCTTGGAGTTCGACAACCATGGAAATCGCTTTGGGACCCCAAAACGGTGAGTAAAACTCCATGGAACGGGCCAGAATCGGCCAAAACTACGAGTGTTGATGACCAACACGTAAGCACATCTTGGGGTTCAACAACTATGGAAATCGCTTCGAGGCCCCAAAACGGTGAGTAATAGTCCACAAAACAGGTCTGATTTGGCCTAAATTGCGAGTGTTGATGACCAACACGTAAGCACATCTTGGGGTTCAACAACTATGGAAATCTCTTCGGGACCCAAAAATGGTGAGTAATAGTCAACGAAACAGGTCAGATTTGGCCAAAACTGTGAGTGTTGACGACGGACACATAAACGCACCCCGGGGTTCATCAATCGTGGAAATCACTCTGGGTCCCCAAAACGTTGAGTAATAGTGTACGAAACGGATTAGAATCGCCCGAATATGTGAGTGTTGATGACCGACACGTAAACGCATCCCGGGGTTCGTCAAATCGTGGAAATGACTCCGAGACCCCAAAATAGAGTAATAGTCCAAGAAATGGGCCAGAATCGGCCCAAACTGTGATTGTTGATGACCGACACGTAAGCGCACCTTGGATTTCGACAACCATGGAAATTGCTTTGGGACCCCAAAACGGTGAGTAATAGTCCATGAAACGGGGCAGAATCGGCCAAAACTGGGAGTGTTGATGACCAACTCGTAAGCACACCTTGGGGTTCAACAACTATGAAAATCTCTTCGGGACCCAAAAACAGTGAGTAATAGTCCACAAAACAGGTCTGATTTGGCCAAAACTGTGAGTATTGACGACGAACATATAAACGCACCCCGGGGCTCATCAATCGTGGAAATCGCTCTGGGTCCCCAAAACGCTGAGTAGTAGTGTATGAAACGTATTAGAATCGGCCGAATATGTGAGTGTTGATGACCGACACGTAAACGCACCCCGGGGTTCGTCAATCGTGGAAATGACTCCGAGACCCCAAAATAGAGTAATAGTCCAAGAAACGGGCCAGAATCGGCCCAAACTGTGATTGTTGATGACCGACACGTAAGCGCACCTTGGAGTTCGACAACCATGGAAATCGCTTTGGGACCCCAAAACGGTGAGTAATAGTCCATGAAACGGGCCAGAATCGGCCAAAACTACGAGTGTTGATGACCAACACGTAAGCGCACCTTGGGGTTCGACAACCATGGAAATCGCTTTGGGACCCCAAATCGGTGAGTAATAGTCCATGGAACGGGCCATAATCGGCCAAAACTGCGAGTGTTCATGACCAACACGTAAGCACACCTTGGGGTTCAACAACTATGGAAATCTCTTCGGGGCCCAAAAACAGTGAGTTATAGTCCACGAAACAGGTCAGATTTGGCAAAAACTGTGAGTGTTGACGACGGACACATAAACGCACCCCGAGGTTCATCAATCGTGGAAATCGCTCTGGGTCCCCAAAACGTTGAGTAATAGTGTACGAAACGGATTAGAATCGCCCGAATATGTGAGTGTTGATGACCGACACGTAAACGCATCCCGGGGTTCGTCAATCATGGAAATGACTCCGAGACCCCAAAATAGAGTAATAGTCCGATAAACGGGCCAGAATCGGCCCAAACTGTGATTGTTGATGACCGACACGTAAGCGCACCTTGGAGTTCGACAACCATGGAAATCGCTTTGGGACCCCAAAACGGTGAGTAATAGTCCATGAAACGGGCCAGAATCGGCCAAAACTACGAGTGTTGATGACCAACACGTAAGCGCACCTTGGGGTTCGACAACCATGGAAATCGCTTTGGGACCCCGAAACGGTGAGTAATAGTCCATGAAACGGGGCAGAATCGGCCAAAACTGGGAGTGTTGATGACCAACTCGTAAGCACACCTTGGGGTTCAACAACTATGGAAATCTCTTCGGGACCCAAAAACAGTGAGTAATAGTCCACAAAACAGGTCTGATTTGGCCAAAACTGTGAGTATTGACGACGAACATATAAACGCACCCCGGGGCTCATCAATCGTGGAAATCGCTCTGGGTCCCCAAAACGCTGAGTAATAGTGTATGAAACGTATTAGAATCGGCCGAATATGTGAGTGTTGATGACCGACACGTAAACGCACCCCGGGGTTCGTCAATCGTGGAAATGACTCCGAGACCCCAAAATAGAGTAATAGTCCAAGAAACGGGCCAGAATCGGCCCAAACTGTGAGTGTTGATGACCAACACGTAAGCACATCTTGGGGTTCAACAACTATGGAAATCGCTTCGAGGCCCCAAAATGGTGAGTAATAGTCCACAAAACAGGTCTGATTTGGCCTAAACTGCGAGTGTTGATGACCAACACGTAAGCACATCTTGGGGTTCAACAACTATGGAAATCTCTTCGGGACCCAAAAATGGTGAGTAATAGTCCACGAAACAGGTCAGATTTGGTCAAAACTGTGAGTGTTGACGACGGACACATAAACGCACCCCGGGGTTCATCAATCAAGGAAATCGCTCTGGGTCCCCAAAACGTTGAGTTATAGTGTACGAAACGGATTAGAATCGCCCGAATATGTGAGTGTCGATGACCGACACGTAAACGCATCCCGGGGTTCGTCAATCGTGGAAATGACTCCGAGACCCCAAAATAGAGTAATAGTCCAAGAAACGGGCCAGAATCGGCCCAAACTGTGATTGTTGATGACCGACACGTAAGCGCACCTTGGAGTTCGACAACCATGGAAATCGCTTTGGGACCCCAAAACGGTGAGTAAAAGTCCATGGAACGGGCCAGAATCGGCCAAAACTGCGAGTGTTCATGACCAACACGTAAGCACACCTTGGGGTTCAACAACTATGGAAATCTCTTCGGGACCCAAAAACAGTGAGTTATAGTCCACGAAACAGGTCAGAATTGGCCAAAACTATGAGTGTTGACGAGGACACATAAACGCACCCCGGGGTTCAACAATCATGGAAATCGCTCTCGGTCCCCAAAACGTTGAGTAATAGTGTACGAAACGGATTAGAATTGCCCGAATATGTGAGTGTTGATGACCGACACGTGAACGCATCCCGGGGTTCATCAATCGTGGAAATGACTCCGAGACCCCAAAATAGAGTAATAGTCCAAGAAACGGGCCAGAATCGGCCCAAACTGTGATTGTTGATGACTGACACGTAAGCGCACCTTGGAGTTCGACAACCATGGAAATCGCTTTGGGACCCCAAAACGGTGAGTAATAGTCCATGAAACGGGGCAGAATCGGCCAAAACTGGGAGTGTTGATGACCAACTCGTAAGCACACCTTGGGGTTCAACAACTATGGAAATCTCTTCGGGACCCAAAAACAGTGAGTAATAGTCCACAAAACAGGTCTGATTTGGCCAAAACTGTGAGTATTGACGACGAACATATAAACGCACCCCGGGGCTCATCAATCGTGGAAATCGCTCTGGGTCCCCAAAACGCTGAGTAATAGTGTATGAAACGTATTAGAATCGGCCGAATATGTGAGTGTTGATGACCGACACGTAAACGCACCCCGGGGTTCGTCAATCGTGGAAATGACTCCGAGACCCCAAAATAGAGTAATAGTCCAAGAAACGGGCCAGAATCGGCCCAAACTGTGATTGTTGATGACCGACACGTAAGCGCACCTTGGAGTTTGACAACCATGGAAATCGCTTTGGGACCCCAAAACGGTGAGTAATAGTCCATGAAACGGGCCAGAATCGGCCAAAACTACGAGTGTTGATGACCAACACGTAAGAACATCTTGAGGTTCAACAACTATGGAAATCGCTTCGAGGCCCCAAAATGGTGAGTAATAGTCCACAAAACAGGTCTGATTTGGCCTAAATTGCGAGTGTTGATGACCAACACGTAAGCACATCTTGGGGTTCAACAACTATGGAAATCTCTTCGGGACCCAAAAATGGTGAGTAATAGTCAACGAAACAGGTCAGATTTGGCCAAAATTGTGAGTGTTGATGACGGACACATAAACGCACCCCGGGGTTCATCAATCGTGGAAATCGCTCTGGGTCCCCAAAACGTTGAGTAATAGTGTACGAAACGGATTAGAATCGCCCGAATATGTGAGTGTTGATGACCGACACGTAAACGCATCCCGGGGTTCGTCAATCGTGGAAATGACTCCGAGACCCCAAAATAGAGTAATAGTCCAAGAAACGGGCCAGAATCGGCCCAAACTGTGATTGTTGATGACCGACACGTAAGCGCACCTTGGATTTCGACAACCATGGAAATCGCTTTGGGACCCCAAAACGGTGAGTAATAGTCCATGAAACGGGGCAGAATCGGCCAAAACTGGGAGTGTTGATGACCAACTCGTAAGCACACCTTGGGGTTCAACAACTATGGAAATCTCTTCGGGACCCAAAAACAGTGAGTAATAGTCCACAAAACAGGTCTGATTTGGCCAAAACTGTGAGTATTGACGACGAACATATAAACGCACCCCGGGGCTCATCAATCGTGGAAATCGCTCTGGGTCCCCAAAATGCTGAGTAATAGTGTATGAAACGTATTAGAATCGGCCGAATATGTGAGTGTTGATGACCGACACGTAAACGCACCCCGGGGTTCGTCAATCGTGGAAATGACTCCGAGACCCCAAAATAGAGTAATAGTCCAAGAAACGGGCCAGAATCGGCCCAAACTGTGATTGTTGATGACCGACACGTAAGCGCACCTTGGAGTTTGACAACCATGGAAATCGCTTTGGGACCCCAAAACCGTGAGTAATAGTCCATGAAACGGGCCAGAATCGGCCAAAACTACGAGTGTTGATGACCAACACGTAAGAACATCTTGGGGTTCAACAACTATGGAAATCGCTTCGAGGCCCCAAAATGGTGAGTAATAGTCCACAAAACAGGTCTGATTTGGCCTAAATTGCGAGTGTTGATGACCAACACGTAAGCACATCTTGGGGTTCAACAACTATGGAAATCTCTTCGGGACCCAAAAATGGTGAGTAATAGTCAACGAAACAGGTCAGATTTGGCCAAAACTGTGAGTGTTGATGACGGACACATAAACGCACCCCGGGGTTCATCAATCGTGGAAATCGCTCTGGGTCCCCAAAACGTTGAGTAATAGTGTACGAAACGGATTAGAATCGCCCGAATATGTGAGTGTTGATGACCGACACGTAAACGCATCCCGGGGTTCGTCAATCGTGGAAATGACTCCGAGACCCCAAAATAGAGTAATAGTCCAAGAAACGGGCCAGAATCGGCCCAAACTGTGATTGTTGATGACCGACACGTAAGCGCACCTTGGATTTCGACAACCATGGAAATCGCTTTGGGACCCCAAAACGGTGAGTAATAGTCCATGAAACGGGGCAGAATCGGCCAAAACTGGGAGTGTTGATGACCAACTCGTAAGCACACCTTGGGGTTCAACAACTATGGAAATCTCTTCGGGACCCAAAAACAGTGAGTAATAGTCCACAAAACAGGTCTGATTTGGCCAAAACTGTGAGTATTGACGACGAACATATAAACGCACCCGGGGCTCATCAATCGTGGAAATCGCTCTGGGTCCCCAAAACGCTGAGTAATAGTGTATGAAACGTATTAGAATCGGCCGAATATGTGAGTGTTGATGACCGACACGTAAACGCACCCCGGGGTTCGTCAATCGTGGAAATGACTCCGAGACCCCAAAATAGAGTAATAGTCCAAGAAACGGGCCAGAATCGGCCCAAACTGTGATTGTTGATGACCGACACGTAAGCGCACCTTGGAGTTTGACAACCATGGAAATCGCTTTGGGACCCCAAAACCGTGAGTAATAGTCCATGAAATGGGCCAGAATCGGCCAAAACTACGACTGTTGATGACCAACACGTAAGAACATCTTGGGGTTCAACAACTATGGAAATCGCTTCGAGGCCCCAAAATGGTGAGTAATAGTCCACAAAACAGGTCTGATTTGGCCTAAATTGCGAGTGTTGATGACCAACACGTAAGCACATCTTGGGGTTCAACAACTATGGAAATCTCTTCGGGACCCAAAAATGGTGAGTAATAGTCAACGAAACAGGTCAGATTTGGCCAAAACTGTGAGTGTTGATGACGGACACATAAACGCACCCCGGGGTTCATCAATCGTGGAAATCGCTCTGGGTCCCCAAAACGTTGAGTAATAGTGTACGAAACGGATTAGAATCGCCCGAATATGTGAGTGTAGATGACCGACACGTAAACGCATCCCGGGGTTCGTCAATCGTGGAAATGACTCCGAGACCCCAAAATAGAGTAATAGTCCAAGAAACGGGCCAGAATCGGCCCAAACTGTGATTGTTGATGACCGACACGTAAGCGCACCTTGGATTTCGACAACCATGGAAATCGCTTTGGGACCCCAAAACGGTGAGTAATAGTCCATGAAACGGGGCAGAATCGGCCAAAACTGGGAGTGTTGATGACCAACTCGTAAGCACACCTTGGGGTTCAACAACTATGGAAATCTCTTCGGGACCCAAAAACAGTGAGTAATAGTCCACAAAACAGGTCTGATTTGGCCAAAACTGTGAGTATTGACGACGAACATATAAACGCACCCGGGGCTCATCAATCGTGGAAATCGCTCTGGGTCCCCAAAACGCTGAGTAATAGTGTATGAAACGTATTAGAATCGGCCGAATATGTGAGTGTTGATGACCGACACGTAAACGCACCCCGGGGTTCGTCAATCGTGGAAATGACTCCGAGACCCCAAAATAGGGTAATAGTCCAAGAAACGGGCCAGAATCGGCCCAAACTGTGATTGTTGATGACCGACACGTAAGCGCACCTTGGAGTTTGACAACCATGGAAATCGCTTTGGGACCCCAAAACCGTGAGTAATAGTCCATGAAATGGGCCAGAATCGGCCAAAACTACGAGTGTTGATGACCAACACGTAAGAACATCTTGGGGTTCAACAACTATGGAAATCGCTTCGAGGCCCCAAAATGGTGAGTAATAGTCCACAAAACAGGTCTGATTTGGCCTAAATTGCGAGTGTTGATGACCAACACGTAAGCACATCTTGGGGTTCAACAACTATGGAAATCTCTTCGGGACCCAAAAATGGTGAGTAATAGTCAACGAAACAGGCCAGATTTGGCCAAAACTGTGAGTGTTGATGACGGACACATAAACGCACCCCGGGGTTCATCAATCGTGGAAATCGCTCTGGGTCCCCAAAACGTTGAGTAATAGTGTACGAAACGGATTAGAATCGCCCGAATATGTGAGTGTTGATGACCGACACGTAAACGCATCCCGGGGTTCGTCAATCGTGGAAATGACTCCGAGACCCCAAAATAGAGTAATAGTCCAAGAAACGGGCCAGAATCGGCCCAAACTGTGATTGTTGATGACCGACACGTAAGCGCACCTTGGATTTCGACAACCATGGAAATCGCTTTGGGACCCCAAAACGGTGAGTAATAGTCCATGAAACGGGGCAGAATCGGCCAAAACTGGGAGTGTTGATGACCAACTCGTAAGCACACCTTGGGGTTCAACAACTATGGAAATCTCTTCGGGACCCAAAAACAGTGAGTAATAGTCCACAAAACAGGTCTGATTTGGCCAAAACTGCGAGTATTGATGACGAACATATAAACGCACCCCGGGGCTCATCAATCGTGGAAATCGCTCTGGGTCCCCAAAACGCTGAGTAATAGTGTATGAAACGTATTAGAATCGGCCGAATATGTGAGTGTTGATGACCGACACGTAAACGCACCCCGGGGTTCGTCAATCGTGGAAATGACTCCGAGACCCCAAAATAGAGTAATAGTCCAAGAAACGGGCCAGAATCGGCCCAAACTGTGATTGTTGATGACCGACACGTAAGCGCACCTTGGAGTTCGACAACCATGGAAATCGCTTTGGGACCCCAAAACGGTGAGTAATAGTCCATGAAACGGGCCAGAATCGGCCAAAACTACGAGTGTTGATGACCAACACGTAAGCACATCTTGGGGTTCAACAACTATGGAAATCGCTTCGAGGCCCCAAAATGGTGAGTAATAGTCCACAAAACAGGTCTGATTTGGCCTAAACTGCGAGTGTTGATGACCAACACGTAAGCACATCTTGGGGTTCAACAACTATGGAAATCTCTTCGGGACCCAAAAATGGTGAGTAATAGTCCACGAAACAGGTCAGATTTGGTCAAAACTGTGAGTGTTGACGACGGACACATAAACGCACCCCGGGGTTCATCAATCATGGAAATCGCTCTGGGTCCCCAAAACGTTGAGTTATAGTGTACGAAACGGATTAGAATCCCCCGAATATGTGAGTGTCGATGACCGACACGTAAACGCATCCCGGGGTTCGTCAATCGTGGAAATGACTCCGAGACCCCAAAATAGAGTAATAGTCCAAGAAACGGGCCAGAATCGGCCCAAACTGTGATTGTTGATGACCGACACGTAAGCGCACCTTGGAGTTCGATAACCATGGAAATCGCTTTGGGACCCCAAAACGGTGAGTAAAAGTCCATGGAACGGGCCAGAATCGGCCAAAACTGCGAGTGTTCATGACCAACACGTAAGCACACCTTGGGGTTCAACAACTATGGAAATCTCTTCGGGACCCAAAAACAGTGAGTTATAGTCCACGAAACAGGTCAGAATTGGCCAAAACTTTGAGTGTTGACGACGGACACATAAACGCACCCCGGGGTTCAACAATCGTGGAAATCGCTCTGGGTCCCCAAAACGTTGAGTAATAGTGTACGAAACGGATTAGAATTGCCCGAATATGTGAGTGTTGATGACCGACACGTGAACGCATCCCGGGGTTCATCAATCGTGGAAATGACTCCGAGACCCCAAAATAGAGTAATAGTCCAAGAAACGGGCCAGAATCGGCCCAAACTGTGATTGTTGATGACCGACACGTAAGTGCACCTTGGAGTTCGACAACCATGGAAATCGCTTTGGGACCCCAAAACGGTGAGTAATAGTCCATGAAACGGGGCAGAATCGGCCAAAACTGGGAGTGTTGATGACCAACACGTAAGCACATCTTGGGGTTCAACAACTATGGAAATCTCTTCGGGACCCAAAAATGGTGAGTAATAGTCAACGAAACAGGTCAGATTTGGCCAAAACTGTGAGTGTTGATGACGGACACATAAACGCACCCCGGGGTTCATCAATCGTGGAAATCGCTCTGGGTCCCCAAAACGTTGAGTAATAGTGTACGAAACGGATTAGAATCGCCCGAATATGTGAGTGTTGATGACCGACACGTAAACGCATCCCGGGGTTCGTCAATCGTGGAAATGACTCCGAGACCCCAAAATAGAGTAATAGTCCAAGAAACGGGCCAGAATCGGCCCAAACTGTGATTGTTGATGACCGACACGTAAGCGCACCTTGGATTTCGACAACCATGGAAATCGCTTTGGGACCCCAAAACGGTGAGTAATAGTCCATGAAACGGGGCAGAATCGGCCAAAACTGGGAGTGTTGATGACCAACTCGTAAGCACATCTTGGGGTTCAACAACTATGGAAATCTCTTCGGGACCCAAAAATGGTGAGTAATAGTCCACGAAACAGGTCAGATTTGGTCAAAACTGTGAGTGTTGACGACGGACACATAAACGCACCCCGGGGTTCATCAATCATGGAAATCGCTCTGGGTCCCCAAAACGTTGAGTTATAGTGTACGAAACGGATTAGAATCGCCCGAATATGTGAGTGTCGATGACCGACACGTAAACGCATCCCGGGGTTCGTCAATCGTGGAAATGACTCCGAGACCCCAAAATAGAGTAATAGTCCAAGAAACGGGCCAGAATCGGCCCAAACTGTGATTGTTGATGACCGACATGTAAGCGCACCTTGGAGTTCGATAACCATGGAAATCGCTTTGGGACCCCAAAACGGTGAGTAAAAGTCCATGGAACGGGCCAGAATCGGCCAAAACTGCGAGTGTTCATGACCAACACGTAAGCACACCTTGGGGTTCAACAACTATGGAAATCTCTTCGGGACCCAAAAACAGTGAGTTATAGTCCACGAAACAGGTCAGAATTGGCCAAAACTTTGAGTGTTGACGACGGACACATAAACGCACCCCGGGGTTCAACAATCGTGGAAATCGCTCTGGGTCCCCAAAACGTTGAGTAATAGTGTACGAAACAGATTAGAATTGCCCGAATATGTCAGTGTTGATGACCGACACGTGAACGCATCCCGGGGTTCATCAATCGTGGAAATGACTCCGAGACCCCAAAATAGAGTAATAGTCCAAGAAACGGGCCAGAATCGGCCAAAACTGGGAGTGTTGATGACCAACTCGTAAGCACACCTTGGGGTTCAACAACCATGGAAATCGCTTTGGGACCCCAAAACGGTGAGTAATAGTCCATGAAACGGGGCAGAATCGGCCAAAACTGGGAGTGTTGATGACCAACTCGTAAGCACACCTTGGGGTTCAACAACTATGGAAATCTCTTCGGGACCCAAAAACAGTGAGTAATAGTCCACAAAACAGGTCTGATTTGGCCAAAACTGTGAGTATTGACGACGAACATATAAACGCACCCCGGGGCTCATCAATCGTGGAAATCGCTCTGGGTCCCCAAAACGCTGAGTAATAGTGTACGAAACGTATTAGAATCGGCCGAATATGTGAGTGTTGATGACCGACACGTAAACGCACCCCGGGGTTCGTCAATCATGGAAATGACTCCGAGACCCCAAAATAGAGTAATAGTCCAAGAAACGGGCCAGAATCGGCCCAAACTGTGATTGTTGATGACCGACACGTAAGCGCACCTTGGAGTTTGACAACCATGGAAATCGCTTTGGGACCCCAAAACGGTGAGTAATAGTCCATGAAACGGGCCAGAATCGGCCAAAACTACGAGTGTTGATGACCAACACGTCAGAACATCTTGGGGTTCAACAACTATGGAAATCGCTTCGAGGCCCCAAAATGGTGAGTAATAGTCCACATAACAGGTCTGATTTGGCCTAAATTGCGAGTGTTGATGACCAACACGTAAGCACATCTTGGGGTTCAACAACTATGGAAATCTCTTCGGGACCCAAAAATGGTGAGTAATAGTCAACGAAACAGGTCAGATTTGGCCAAAACTATGAGTGTTGATGACGGACACATAAACGCACCCCGGGGTTCATCAATCGTGGAAATCGCTCTGGGTCCCCAAAACGTTGAGGAATAGTGTACGAAACGGATTAGAATCGCCCGAATATGTGAGTGTTGATGACCGACACGTAGACGCATCCCGGGGTTCGTCAATCATGGAAATGACTCCGAGACCCCAAAATAGAGTAATAGTCCAAGAAACGGGCCAGAATCGGCCCAAACTGTGATTGTTGATGACCGACACGTAAGCGCACCTTGGATTTCGATAACCATGGAAATCGCTTTGGGACCCCAAAACGGTGGGTAATAGTCCATGAAACGGGGCAGAATCGGCCAAAACTGGGAGTGTTGATGACCAACTCGTAACACACCTTGGGGTTCAACAACTATGGAAATCTCTTCGGGACCCAAAAACAGTGAGTAATAGTCCACAAAACAGGTCTGATTTGGCCAAAACTGTGAGTATTGACGACGAACATATAAACGCACCCCGGGGCTCATCAATCGTGGAAATCGCTCTGGGTCCCCAAAACGCTGAGTAATAGTGTATGAAACGTATTAGAATCGGCCGAATATGTGAGTGTTGATGACCGACACGTAAACGCACCCCGGGGTTCGTCAATCGTGGAAATGACTCCGAGACCCCAAAATAGAGTAATAGTCCAAGAAACGGGCCAGAATCGGCCCAAACTGTGATTGTTGATGACCGACACGTAAGCGCACCTTGGAGTTCGACAACCATGGAAATCGCTTTGGGAGCCCAAAACGGTGAGTAATAGTCCATGAAACGGGCCAGAATCGGCCAAAACTACGAGTGTTGATGACCAACACGTAAGAACATCTTGGGGTTCAACATCTATGGAAATCGCTTCGAGGCCCCAAAATGGTGAGTAATAGTCCACAAAACAGGTCTGATTTGGCCTAAATTGCGAGTGTTGATGACCAACACGTAAGCAGATCTTGGGGTTCAACAACTATGGAAATCTCTTCGGGACCCAAAAATGGTAAGTAATAGTCAATGAAACAGGTCAGATTTGGCCAAAACTGTGAGTGTTGATGACGGACACATAAACGCACCCCGGCGTTCATCAATCGTGGAAATCGCTCTGGGTCCCCAAAACGTTGAGTAATAGTGTACGAAACGGATTAGAATCGCCCGAATATGTGAGTGTTGATGACCGACACGTAAACGCATCCCGGGGTTCGTCAATCGTGGAAATGACTCCGAGACCCCAAAATAGAGTAATAGTCCAAGAAACGGGCCAGAATCGGCCCAAACTGTGATTGTTGATGACCGACACGTAAGCGCACCTTGGATTTCGACAACCATGGAAATCGCTTTGGGACGCCAAAACGGTGAGTAATAGTCCATGAAACGGGGCAGAATCGGCCAAAACTGGGAGTGTTGATGACCAACTCGTAAGCACACCTTGGGGTTCAACAACTATGGAAATCTCTTCGGGACCCAAAAACAGTGAGTAATAGTCCACAAAACAGGTCTGATTTGGCCAAAACTGTGAGTATTGACGACGAACATATAAACGCACCCCGGGGCTCATCAATCGTGGAAATCGCTCTGGGTCCCCAAAACGCTGAGTAATAGTGTACGAAACGTATTAGAATCGGCCGAATATGTGAGTGTTGATGACCGACACGTAAACACACCCCGAGGTTCGTTAATCGTGGAAATGACTCCGAGACCCCAAAATAGAGTAATAGTCCAACAAACGGGCCAGAATCGGCCCAAACTGTGATTGTTGATGACCGACACGTAAGCGCACCTTGGAGTTCGACAACCATGGAAATCGCTTTGGGACCCCAAAACGGTGAGTAATAGTCCATGGAACGGGCCAGAATCGGCCAAAACTACGAGTGTTGATGACCAACACGTAAGAACATCTTGGGGTTCAACAACTATGGAAATCGCTTCGAGGCCCCAAAATGGTGAGTAATAGTCCACAAAACAGGTCTGATTTGGCCTAAATTGCGAGTGTTGATGACCAACACGTAAGCAGATCTTGGGGTTCAACAACTATGGAAATCTCTTCGGGACCCAAAAATGGTGAGTAATGGTCAATGAAACAGGTCAGATTTGGCCAAAACTGTGAGTGTTGATGACGGACACATAAACGCACCCCGGCGTTCATCAATCGTGGAAATCGCTCTGGGTCCCCAAAACGTTGAGTAATAGTGTACGAAACGGATTAGAATCGCCCGAATATGTGAGTGTTGATGACCGACACGTAAACGCATCCCGGGGTTCGTCAATCGTGGAAATGACTCCGAGACCCCAAAATAGAGTAATAGTCCAAGAAACGGGCCAGAATCGGCCCAAACTGTGATTGTTGATGACCGACACGTAAGCGCACCTTGGATTTCGACAACCATGGAAATCGCTTTGGGACCCCAAAACGGTGAGTAATAGTCCATGAAACGGGGCAGAATCGGCCAAAACTGGGAGTGTTGATGACCAACTCGTAAGCACACCTTGGGGTTCAACAACTATGGAAATCTCTTCGGGACCCAAAAACAGTGAGTAATAGTCCACAAAACAGGTCTGATTTGGCCAAAACTGTGATTATTGACGACGAACATATAAACGCACCCCGGGGCTCATCAATCGTGGAAATCGCTCTGGGTCCCCAAAACGCTGAGTAATAGTGTACGAAACGTATTAGAATCGGCCGAATATGTGAGTGTTGATGACCGACACGTAAACACACCCCGGGGTTCGTTAATCGTGGAAATGACTCCGAGACCCCAAAATAGAGTAATAGTCCAAGAAACGGGCCAGAATCGGCCCAAACTGTGATTGTTGATGACCGACACGTAAGCGCACCTTGGAGTTCGACAACCATGGAAATCGCTTTGGGACCCCAAAACGGTGAGTAATAGTCCATGGAACGGGCCAGAATCGGCCAAAACTACGAGTGTTGATGACCAACACGTAAGCACATCTTGGGGTTCAACAACTATGGAAATCGCTTCGAGGCCCCAAAACGGTGAGTAATAGTCCACAAAACAGGTCTGATTTGGCCTAAATTGCGAGTGTTGATGACCAACACGTAAGCACATCTTGGGGTTCAACAACTATGGAAATCTCTTCGGGACCCAAAAATGGTGAGTAAGAGTCAACGAAACAGGTCAGATTTGGCCAAAACTGTGAGTGTTGACGACGGACACATAAACGCACCCCAGGGTTCATCAATCGTGGAAATCGCTCTAGGTCCCCAAAACGTTGAGTTATAGTGTACGAAACGGATTAGAATCGCCCGAATATGTGAGTTTTGATGACCGACACGTAAACGCATCCCGGGGTTCGTCAATCGTGGAAATGACTCCGAGACCCCAAAATAGAGTAATAGTCCAAGAAACGGGCCAGAATCGGCCCCAACTATGATTGTTGATGACCGACACGTAAGCGCACCTTGGAGTTCGACAACCATGGAAATCGCTTTGGGACCCCAAAACGGTAAGTAAAAGTCCATGGAACGGGCCAGAATCGGCCAAAACTGCGAGTGTTCATGACCAACACGTAAGCACACCTTGGGGTTCAACAACTATGGAAATCTCTTTGGGACCCAAAAATAGTGAGTAATAGTCCACGAAACAGGTCAGAATTGGCCAAAACTGTGAGTGTTGACGACGAACACATAAACACACCCCGGGGCTCATCAATCGTGGAAATCACTCTGGGCCCCCAAAACGCTGATTAATAGTGTACGAAACGGATTAGAATCGGCCGAATATGTGAGTGTTGATGACCGACATGTAAACGCACCCCGGGGTTCGTCAATCGTGGAAATGACTCCGAGACCCCAAAATAGAGTAATAGTCCAAGAAACGGGCCAGAATCGGCCCAAACTGTGATTGTTGATGACCGACACGTAAGCGCACCTTGTAGTTCGACAACCATGGAAATCGCTTTGGGACCCCAAAACGGTGAGTAATAGTCCATGAAACGGGCCAGAATCGGCCAAAACTGGGAGTGTTGATGACCAACTCGTAAGCACACCTTGGGGTTCAACAACTATGGAAATCTCTTCGGGACCCAAAAACAGTGAGTAATAGTCCACCAAACAGGTCTGATTTGGCCAAAACTGTGAGTGTTGACGACGAACACATAAACGCACCCCGGGGTTCATCAATCGTGGAAATCACTCTGGGTCCACGAAACGCTGATTAATACTGTACGAAACGGATTAGAATCGGCCGAATATGTGAGTGTTGATGACCGACACGTAAACGCACCCCGGGGTTCGTCAATCATGGAAATGACTCAGAGACCAGAAAATAGAGTAATAGTCCAAGAAACGAGCCAGAATCGGCCCAAACTGTGATTGTTGATGACCGACACGTAAGCGCACATTGGAGTTCGACAACCATGGAAATCGCTTTGGGACCCCAAAACGGTGAGTAATAGTCCATGAAACGGGCCAGAATCGGCCAAAACTACGAGTGTTGATGACCAACACGTAAGCACATCTTGGGGTTCAACAACTATGGAAATCGCTTCGAGGCCCCAAAACGGTGAGTAATAGTCCACAAAACAGGTCTGATTTGGCCTAAATTGCGAGTGTTGATGACCAACACGTAAGCACATCTTGGGGTTCAACAACTATGGAAATCTCTTCGGGACCCAAAAATGGTGAGTAATAGTCAACGAAACAGGTCAGATTTGGCCAAAACTGTGAGTGTTGACGACGGACACATAAACGCACCCCGGGGTTCATCAATCGTGGAAATCGCTCTGGTTCCCCAAAACGTTGAGTAATAGTGTACGAAACGGATTAGAATCGCCCGAATATGTGAGTGTTGCTGACCGACACGTAAACGCATCCCGGGGTTCGTCAATCGTGGAAATGACTCCGAGACCCCAAAATAGAGTAATAGTCCAAGAAACGGGCCAGAATCGGCCCAAACTGTGATTGTTGATGACCGACACGTAAGCGCACCTTGGATTTCGACAACCAGGGAAATCGCTTTGGGACCCCAAAACGGTGAGTAATAGTCCATGAAACGGGCCAGAATCGGCCAAAACTGGGAGTGTTGATGACCAACACGTAAGCACACCTTGGGGTTCAACAACTATGGAAATCTCTTCGGGACCCAAAAACAGTGAGTAATAGTCCACAAAACAGGTCTGATTTGGCCAAAACTATGAGTGTTGACGACGAACACATAAACGCACCCCGGGGTTCATCAATCGTGGAAATCACTCTGGGCCCCCAAAATGCTGATTAATAGTGTACAAAACGGATTAGAATCGGCCGAATATGTGAGTGTTGATGACCGACACGTAAACGCACCCCGGGGTTCGTCAATCGTGGAAATGACTCCGAGACCCCAAAATAGAGTAATAGTCCAAGAGACGGGCCAGAATCGGCCCAAACTGTGATTGTTGATGAACGACACGTAAGCGCACCTTGGAGTTCGACAACCATGGAAATCGCTTTGGGACCCCAAAACGGTGAGTAATAGTCCATGGAACGGGCTAGAATCGTCCAAAACTACGAGTGTTGATGACCAACACGTAAGCACATCTTGGGGTTCAACAACTATGGAAATCACTTCGAGGCCCCAAAACGGTGAGTAATAGTCCACAAAACAGGTCTGATTTGGCCTAAATTGCGAGTGTTGATGACCAACACGTAAGCACATCTTGGGGTTCAACAACTATGGAAATCTCTTCGGGACCCAAAAATGGTGAGTAAGAGTCCACGAAACAGGTCAGATTTGGCCAAAACTGTGAGTGTTGACGACGGACACATAAACGCACCCCGGGGTTCATCCATCGTGGAAATCGCTCTGGGTCCCCAAAACGTTGAGTAATAGTGTACGAAACGGATTAGAATCGCCCGAATATGTGAGTGTTGATGACCGACACGTAAACGCATCCCGGGGTTCGTCAATCGTGGAAATGACTCCGAGACCCCAAAATAGAGTAATAGTCCAAGAAATGGGCCATAATCGGCCCAAACTGTGATTGTTGATGACCGACACGTTAGCGCACCTTGGAGTTCGACAACCATGGAAATCGCTTTGGGACCCCAAAACGGTGAGTAATAGTCCATGAAATGGGGCAGAATCGGCCAAAACTGGGAGTGTTGATGACCAACTCGTAAGCACACCTTGGGGTTCAACAACTATGGAAATCTCTTCGGGACCCAAAAACAGTGAGTAATAGTCCACAAAACAGGTCTGATTTGGCCAAAACTGTGAGTATTGACGACGAACATATAAACGCATCCCGGGGCTCATCAGTCGTGGAAATCGCTCTGGGTCCCCAAAACGCTGAGTAATAGTGTACGAAACGTATTAGAATCGGCCGAATATGTGAGTGTTGATGACCGACACGTAAACGCACCCCGGGGTTCGTCAATCGTGGAAATGACTCCGAGACCCCAAAATAGAGTAATAGTCCAAGAGACGGGCCAGTATCGGCCCAAACTATGATTGTTGATGACCGACACGTAAGCGCACCTTGGAGTTCGACAACCATGGAAATCGCTTTGGGACCCCAAAACGGTGAGTAATAGTCCATGGAACGGGCTAGAATCGGCCAAAACTATGAGTGTTGATGACCAACACGTAAGCACATCTTGGGGTTCAACAACTATGGAAATCACTTCGAGGCGCCAAAACGGTGAGTAATAGTCCACAAAATAGGTCTGATTTGGCCTAAATTGCGAGTGTTGATGACCAACACGTAAGCACATCTTGGGGTTCAACAACTATGGAAATCTCTTCGGGACCCAAAAATGGTGAGTAATAGTCCACGAAACAGGTCAGATTTGGCCGAAACTGTGAGTGTTGACGACGGACACATAAACGCACCCCGGGGTTCATCAATCGTGGAAATCGCTCTGGGTCCCCAAAACATTGAGTAATAGTGTACGAAACGGATTAGAATCGCCCGAATATGTGAGTGTTGATGACCGACACGTAAACGCATCCCGGGGTTCGTTAATCGTGGAAATGACTCCGAGACCCCAAAATAGAGTAATAGTCCAAGAAATGGTCCAGAATCGGCCCAAACTGTGATTGTTGATGACCGACACGTAAGCGCACCTTGGAGTTCGACAACCATGGAAATCGCTTTGGGACCCCAAAACGGTGAGTAATAGTCCATGGAACGGGCTAGAATCAGCCAAAACTACGAGTGTTGATGACCAACATGTAAGCACATCTTGGGGTTCAACAACTATGGAAATCACTTCGAGGCCCCAAAACGGTGAGTAATAGTCCACAAAACAGGTCTGATTTGGCCTAAATTGCGAGTGTTGATGACCAACACGTAAGCACATCTTGGGGTTCAACAACTATGGAAATCTCTTCGGGACCCAAAAATGGTGAGTAATAGTCCACGAAACAGGTCAGATTTGGCCAAAACTGTGAGTGTTGACGACGGACACATAAACGCACCCCGGGGTTCATCCATCGCGGAAATCGCTCTGGGTCCCCAAAACGTTGAGTAATAGTGTACGAAACGGATTAGAATCGCCCGAATATGTGAGTGTTGATGACCGACACGTAAATGCATCCCGGGGTTCGTCAATCGTGGAAATGACTCTGAGACCCCAAAATAGAGTAATAGTCCAAGAAATGGGCCATAATCGGCCCAAACTGTGATTGTTGATGACCGACACGTAAGCGCACCTTGGAGTTCGACAACCATGGAAATCGCTTTGGGACCCCAAAACGGTGAGTAATAGTCCATGAAACGGGCCAGAATCGGCCAAAACTGGGAGTGTTGATGACCAACTCGTAAGCACACCTTGGGGTTCAACAACTATGGAAATCTCTTCGGGACCCAAAAACAGTGAGTAATAGTCCACCAAACAGGTCTGATTTGGCCAAAACTGTGAGTGTTGACGACGAACACATAAACGCACCCCGGGGTTCATCAATCGTGGAAATCACTCTGGGTCCACGAAACGCTGATTAATACTGTACGAAACGGATTAGAATCGGCCGAATATGTGAGTGTTGATGACCGACACGTAAACGCACCCCGGGGTTCGTCAATCATGGAAATGACTCAGAGACCAGAAAATAGAGTAATAGTCCAAGAAACGAGCCAGAATCGGCCCAAACTGTGATTGTTGATGACCGACACGTAAGCGCACATTGGAGTTCGACAACCATGGAAATCGCTTTGGGACCCCAAAACGGTGAGTAATAGTCCATGAAACGGGCCAGAATCGGCCAAAACTACGAGTGTTGATGACCAACACGTAAGCACATCTTGGGGTTCAACAACTATGGAAATCGCTTCGAGGCCCCAAAACGGTGAGTAATAGTCCACAAAACAGGTCTGATTTGGCCTAAATTGCGAGTGTTGATGACCAACACGTAAGCACATCTTGGGGTTCAACAACTATGGAAATCTCTTCGGGACCCAAAAATGGTGAGTAATAGTCAACGAAACAGGTCAGATTTGGCCAAAACTGTGAGTGTTGACGACGGACACATAAACGCACCCCGGGGTTCATCAATCGTGGAAATCGCTCTGGTTCCCCAAAACGTTGAGTAATAGTGTACGAAACGGATTAGAATCGCCCGAATATGTGAGTGTTGCTGACCGACACGTAAACGCATCCCGGGGTTCGTCAATCGTGGAAATGACTCCGAGACCCCAAAATAGAGTAATAGTCCAAGAAACGGGCCAGAATCGGCCCAAACTGTGATTGTTGATGACCGACACGTAAGCGCACCTTGGATTTCGACAACCAGGGAAATCGCTTTGGGACCCCAAAACGGTGAGTAATAGTCCATGAAACGGGCCAGAATCGGCCAAAACTGGGAGTGTTGATGACCAACACGTAAGCACACCTTGGGGTTCAACAACTATGGAAATCTCTTCGGGACCCAAAAACAGTGAGTAATAGTCCACAAAACAGGTCTGATTTGGCCAAAACTATGAGTGTTGACGACGAACACATAAACGCACCCCGGGGTTCATCAATCGTGGAAATCACTCTGGGCCCCCAAAATGCTGATTAATAGTGTACAAAACGGATTAGAATCGGCCGAATATGTGAGTGTTGATAACCGACACGTAAACGCACCCCGGGGTTCGTCAATCGTGGAAATGACTCCGAGACCCCAAAATAGAGTAATAGTCCAAGAGACGGGCCAGAATCGGCCCAAACTGTGATTGTTGATGACCGACACGTAAGCGCACCTTGGAGTTCGACAACCATGGAAATCGCTTTGGGACCCCAAAACGGTGAGTAATAGTCCATGGAACGGGCTAGAATCGTCCAAAACTACGAGTGTTGATGACCAACACGTAAGCACATCTTGGGGTTCAACAACTATGGAAATCACTTCGAGGCCCCAAAACGGTGAGTAATAGTCCACAAAACAGGTCTGATTTGGCCTAAATTGCGAGTGTTGATGACCAACACGTAAGCACATCTTGGGGTTCAACAACTATGGAAATCTCTTCGGGACCCAAAAATGGTGAGTAAGAGTCCACGAAACAGGTCAGATTTGGCCAAAACTGTGAGTGTTGACGACGGACACATAAACGCACCCCGGGGTTCATCCATCGTGGAAATCGCTCTGGGTCCC
>NW_021264686.1:179371-192146 GCF_002162155.2 Triticum dicoccoides
AGCGCACCTTGGAGTTCGACAACCATGGAAATCGCTTTGGGACCCCAAAACGGTGAGTAATAGTCCATGAAATGGGGCAGAATCGGCCAAAACTGGGAGTGTTGATGACCAACTCGTAAGCACACCTTGGGGTTCAACAACTATGGAAATCTCTTCGGGACCCAAAAACAGTGAGTAATAGTCCACAAAACAGGTCTGATTTGGCCAAAACTGTGAGTATTGACGACGAACATATAAACGCATCCCGGGGCTCATCAGTCGTGGAAATCGCTCTGGGTCCCCAAAACGCTGAGTAATAGTGTACGAAACGTATTAGAATCGGCCGAATATGTGAGTGTTGATGACCGACACGTAAACGCACCCCGGGGTTCGTCAATCGTGGAAATGACTCCGAGACCCCAAAATAGAGTAATAGTCCAAGAGACGGGCCAGAATCGGCCCAAACTATGATTGTTGATGACCGACACGTAAGCGCACCTTGGAGTTCGACAACCATGGAAATCGCTTTGGGACCCCAAAACGGTGAGTAATAGTCCGTGGAACGGGCTAGAATCTGCCAAAACTATGAGTGTTGATGACCAACACGTAAGCACATCTTGGGGTTAAACAACTATGGAAATCACTTCGAGGCGCCAAAACGGTGAGTAATAGTCCACAAAATAGGTCTGATTTGGCCTAAATTGCGAGTGTTGATGACCAACACGTAAGCACATCTTGGGGTTCAACAACTATGGAAATCTCTTCGGGACCCAAAAATGGTGAGTAATAGTCCACGAAACAGGTCAGATTTGGCCGAAACTGTGAGTGTTGACGACGGACACATAAACGCACCCCGGGGTTCATCAATCGTGGAAATCACTCTGGGTCCCCAAAACATTGAGTAATAGTGTACGAAACGGATTAGAATCGCCCGAATATGTGAGTGTTGATGACCGACACGTAAACGCATCCCGGGGTTCGTCAATCGTGGAAATGACTCCGAGACCCCAAAATAGAGTAATAGTCCAAGAAATGGTCCAGAATCGGCCCAAACTGTGATTGTTGATGACCGACACGTAAGCGCACCTTGGAGTTCGACAACCATGGAAATCGCTTTGGGACCCCAAAACGGTGAGTAATAGTCCATGGAACGGGCTAGAGTCAGCCAAAACTACGAGTGTTGATGACCAACACGTAAGCACATCTTGGGGTTCAACAACTATGGAAATCACTTCGAGGCCCCAAAACGGTGAGTAATAGTCCACAAAACAGGTCTGATTTGGCCTAAATTGCGAGTGTTGATGACCAACACGTAAGCACATCTTGGGGTTCAACAACTATGGAAATCTCTTCGGGACCCAAAAATGGTGAGTAATAGTCCACGAAACAGGTCAGATTTGGCCAAAACTGTGAGTGTTGACGACGGACACATAAACGCACCCCGGGGTTCATCCATCGCGGAAATCGCTCTGGGTCCCCAAAACGTTGAGTAATAGTGTACGAAACGGATTAGAATCGCCCGAATATGTGAGTGTTGATGACCGACACGTAAACGCATCCCGGGGTTCGTCAATCGTGGAAATGACTCCGAGACCCCAAAATAGAGTAATAGTCCAAGAAATGGGCCATAATCGGCCCAAACTGTGATTGTTGATGACCGACACGTAAGCGCACCTTGGAGTTCGACCACCATGGAAATCGCTTTGGGACCCCAAAACGGTGAGTAATAGTCCATGGAACGGGCTAGAATCGGCCAAACCTACGAGTGTTGATGACCAACACGTAAGCACATCTTGGGGTTCAACAACTATGGAAATCACTTCGAGGCCCCAAAACGGTGAGTAATAGTCCACAAAACAGGTCTGATTTGGCCTAAATTGCGAGTGTTGATGACCAACACGTAAGCACATCTTGGGGTTCAACAACTATGGAAATCTCTTCGGGACCCAAAAATGGTGAGTAATAGTCCACGAAACAGGTCAGATTTGGCCAAAACTGTGAGTGTTGACGACGGACACATAAACGCACCCCGGGGTTCATCCATCGTGGAAATCGCTCTGGGTCCCCAAAACGTTGAGTAATAGTGTACGAAACGGATTAGAATCGCCCGAATATGTGAGTGTTGATGACCGACACGTAAACGCATCCCGGGGTTCGTCAATCGTGGAAATGACTCCGAGACCCCAAAATAGAGTAATAGTCCAAGAAATGGGCCATAATCGGCCCAAACTGTGATTGTTGATGACCGACACGTAAGCGCACCTTGGAGTTCGACAACCATGGAAATCGCTTTGGGACCCCAAAACGGTGAGTAATAGTCCATGAAATGGGGCAGAATCGGCCAAAACTGGGAGTGTTGATGACCAACTCGTAAGCACACCTTGGGGTTCAACAACTATGGAAATCTCTTCGGGACCCAAAAACAGTGAGTAATAGTCCACAAAACAGGTCTGATTTGGCCAAAACTGTGAGTATTGACGACGAACATATAAACGCATCCCGGGGCTCATCAGTCGTGGAAATCGCTTTGGGTCCCCAAAACGCTGAGTAATAGTGTACGAAACGTATTAGAATCGGCTGAATATGTGAGTGTTGATGACCGACACGTAAACGCACCCCGGGGTTCGTCAATCGTGGAAACGACTCCGAGACCCCAAAATAGAGTAATAGTCCAAGAGACGGGCCAGAATCGGCCCAAACTATGATTGTTGATGACCGACACGTAAGCGCACCTTGGAGTTCGACACCATGGAAATCGCTTTGGGACCCCAAAACGGTGAGTAATAGTCCATGGAACGGGCTAGAATCGGCCAAAACTACGAGTGTTGATGACCAACACGTAAACACATCTTGGGGTTCAACAACTATAGAAATCACTTCGAGGCGCCAAAACGGTGAGTAATAGTCCACAAAACAGGTCTGATTTGGCCTAAATTGCGAGTGTTGATGACCAACACGTAAGCACATCTTGGGGTTCAACAACTATGGAAATCTCTTCGGGACCCAAAAATGGTGAGTAATAGTCCACGAAACAAGTCAGACTTGGCCGAAACTGTGAGTGTTGACGACGGACACATAAACGCACCCCGGGGTTCATCAATCGTGGAAATCGCTCTGGGTCCCCAAAACATTGAGTAATAGTGTACGAAACGGATTAGAATCGCCCGAATATGTGAGTGTTGATGACCGACACGTAAACGCATCCCGGGGTTCGTCAATCGTGGAAATGACTCCGAGACCCCAAAATAGAGTAATAGTCCAAGAAATGGGCCAGAATCGGCCCAAACTGTGATTGTTGATGACCGACACGTAAGCGCACCTTGGAGTTCGACAACCATGGAAATCGCTTTGGGACCCCAAAACGGTGAGTAATAGTCCATGAAATGGGGCAGAATCGGCCAAAACTGGGAGTGTTGATGACCAACTCGTAAGCACACCTTGGGGTTCAACAACTATGGAAATCTCTTCGGGACCCAAAAACAGTGAGTAATAGTCCACAAAACAGGTCTGATTTGGCCAAAACTGTGAGTATTGACGACGAACATATAAACGCACCCCGGGGCTCATCAATCGTGGAAATCGCTCTGGGTCCCCAAAACGTTGAGTAATAGTGTACGAAACGTATTAGAATCGGCCGAATATGTGAGTGTTGATGACCGACACGTAAACGCACCCCGGGGTTCGTCAATCGTGGAAATGACTCCGAGACCCCAAAATAGAGTAATAGTCCAAGAGACGGGCCAGAATCGGCCCAAACTGTGATTGTTGATGACCGACACGTAAGCGCACCTTGGAGTTCGACAACCATGGAAATCGCTTTGGGACCCCAAAACGGTGAGTAATAGTCCATGGAACGGGCTAGAATCGGCCAAACCTACGAGTGTTGATGACCAACACGTAAGCACATCTTGGGGTTCAACAACTATGGAAATCACTTCGAGGCCCCAAAACGGTGAGTAATAGTCCACAAAACAGGTCTGATTTGGCCTAAATTGCGAGTGTTGATGACCAACACGTAAGCACATCTTGGGGTTCAACAACTATGGAAATCTCTTCGGGACACAAAAATGATGAGTAATAGTCCACGAAACAGGTCAGATTTGGCCAAAACTGTGAGTGTTGACGACGGACACATAAATGCAACCCGGGGTTCATCAATCGTGGAAATCACTCTGGGTCCCCAAAACGTAAATAAATAGTGTACGAAACGGATTAGAATCGCCCGAATATGTGAGTGTTGATGACCGACACGTAAACGCATCCCGGGGTTCGTCAATCGTGGAAATGACTCCGAGACCCCAAAATAGAGTAATAGTCCAAGAAACGGGCCAGAATCGGCCCAAACTGTGATTGTTGATGACCGACACGTAAGCGCACCTTGGATTTCGACAACGATGGAAATTGCTTTGGGACCCCAAAACGGTGAGTAATAGTCCATGAAACGGGCCAGAATCGGTCAAAACTGGGAGTGTTGATGACCAACACGTAAGCACACCTTGGGGTTCAACAACTATGGAAATCTCTTCGGGACCCAAAAACAGTGAGTAATAGTCCACAAAACAGGTCTGATTTGGCCAAAACTGTGAGTGTTGACGACGAACACATAAACGCACCCCGGGGCTCATCAATCGTGGAAATCACTCTGGGCCCCCAAAACGCTGATTAATAGTGTACGAAACGGATTAGAATCGGCCGAATATGTGAGTGTTGATGACCGACACGTAAACGCACCCCGGGGTTCTTCAATCATGGAAATGACTCAGAGACCCCATAATAGAGTAATAGTCCAAGAAATGGGCCAGAAACGGCCCAAACTATGATTGTTGATGACCGACACGTAAGCGCACCTTGGAGTTCGACAACCATGGAAATCGCTTTGGGACCCCAAAATGGTGAGTAATAATCCATGAAATGGGCCAGAATCGGCCAAAACTGGGAGTGTTGATGACCAACTCGTAAGCACACCGTGGGGATCAACAACTATGGAAATCTCTTCGGGACCCAAAAACAGTGAGTAATAGTCCACCAAACAGGTCTGATTTGGCCAAAACTATGAGTGTTGACGACGAACACATAAACGCACCCCGGGGCTCATCAATCGTGGAAATCACTCTGGGTCCCCAAAACGCTGAGTAATAGTGTACGAAACGTATTAGAATCGGACGAATATGTGAGTGTTGATGACCGACACGTAAACGCACCCCGGGGTTCGTCAATCGTGGAAATGACTCCGAGACCCAAAAATAGAGTAATAGTCCAAGAAACGGGCCAGAATCGGCCCAAACTGTGATTGTTGATGACCGACACGTAAGCGCACCTTGGATTTCGACAACCATGGAAATTGCTTTGGGACCCCAAAACGGTGAGTAATAGTCCATGAAACGGGCCAGAATCGGCGAAAACTGGGAGTGTTGATGAGCAACACGTAAGCACACCTTGGGGTTCAACAACTATGGAAATCTCTTCGGGACCCAAAAACAGTGAGTAATAGTCCACAAAACAGGTCTGATTTGGCCAAAACTGTGAGTATTGACGACGAACATATAAACGCACCCCGGGGCTCATCAATCGTGGAAATCGCTCTAGGTCCCCAAAACGCTGAGTAATAGTGTACGAAACGTATTAGAATCGGTCGAATATGTGAGTGTTGATGACCGACACGTAAACGCACCCCGGGGGTCTTCAATCATGGAAATGACTCAGAGACCCCAAAATAGAGTAATAGTCCAAGAAATGGGCCAGAAACGGCCCAAACTGTGATTGTTGATGACCGACACGTAAGCGCACCTTGGAGTTCGACAACCATGTAAATCGCTTTGGGACCCCAAAACGGTGAGTAATAGTCCATGAAATGGGCCAGAATCGGCCAAAACTGGGAGTGTTGATGACCAACTCGTAAGCACACCGTGGGGTTCAACAACTATGGAAATCTCTTCGGGACCCAAAAACAGTGAGTAATAGTCCACAAAACAGGTCTGATTTGGCCAAAACTGTGAGTGTTGATGACGAACACATAAACGCACCCCGGGGCTCATCAATCGTGGAGATCACTCTGGGTCCCCAAAACGCTGAGTAATAGTGTACGAAACGTACTAGAATCGGCCGAATATGTGAGTGTTGATGACCGACACGTAAACGCACCCCGGGGTTCGTCAATCGTGGAAATGACTCCGAGACCCAAAAATAGAGTAATAGTCCAAGAAACGGGCCAGAATCGGCCCAAACTGTGATTGTTGATGACCGACACGTAAGCGCACCTTGGATTTCGACAACCATGGAAATCGCTTTGGGTCCCCAAAACGGTGAGTAATAGTCCATGAAACGGGCCAGAATCGGCAAAAACTGGGAGTGTTGATGACCAACACGTAAGCACACCTTGGGGTTCAACAACTATGGAAATCTCTTCGGGACCCAAAAACAGTGAGTAATAGTCCACAAAACAGGTCTGATTTGGCCAAAACTGTGAGTATTGACGACGAACATATAAACGCACCCCGGGGCTCATCAATCGTGGAAATCGCTCTCGGTCCCCAAAACGCTGAGTAATAGTGTACGAAACGTATTAGAATCGGTCGAATATGTGAGTGTTGATGACCGACACGTAAACGCACCCCGGGGTTCTTCAATCATGGAAATGACTCAGAGACCCCAAAATAGAGTAATAGTCCAAGAAATGGGCCAGAAACGGCCCAAACTGTGATTGTTGATGACCGACACGTAAGCGCACCTTGGAGTTCGACAACCATGGAAATCGCTTTGGGACCCCAAAACGGTGAGTAATAGTCCATGAAATGGGCCAGAATCGGCCAAAACTGGGAGTGTTGATGACCAACTCGTAAGCACACCGTGGGGTTCAACAACTATGGAAATCTCTTCGGGACCCAAAAACAGTGAGTAATAGTCCACAAAACAGGTCTGATTTGGCCAAAACTGTGAGTGTTGACGACGAACACATAAACGCACCCCGGGGCTCATCAATCGTGGAAATCACTCTGGGTCCCCAAAACGCTGAGTAATAGTGTACGAAACGTATTAGAATCGGCCGAATATGTGAGTGTTGATGACCGAGACGTAAACGCACCCCGGGGTTCGTCAATCGTGGAAATGACTCCGAGACCCAAAAATAGAGTAATAGTCCAAGAAACGGGCCAGAATCGGCCCAAACTGTGATTGTTGATGACCGACACGTAAGCGCACCTTGGATTTCGACAACGATGGAAATCGCTTTGGGACCCCAAAACGGTGAGTAATAGTCCATGAAACGGGCCAGAATCGGTCAAAACTGGGAGTGTTGATGACCAACACGTAAGCACACCTTGGGGTTCAACAACTATGGAAATCTCTTCGGGACCCAAAAACAGTGAGTAATAGTCCACAAAACAGGTCTGATTTGGCCAAAACTATGAGTGTTGACGACGAACACATAAACGCACCCCGGGGCTCATCAATCGTGGAAATCACTCTGGGCCCCCAAAACGCTGATTAATTGTGTACGAAACGGATTAGAATCGGCCGAATATGTGAGTGTTGATGACCGACACGTAAACGCACCCCGGGGTTCTTCAATCATGGAAATGACTCAGAGACCCCATAATAGAGTAATAGTCCAAGAAATGGGCCAGAAACGGCCCAAACTGTGATTGTTGATGACCGACACGTAAGCGCACCTTGGAGTTCGACAACCATGGAAATCGCTTTGGGACCCCAAAACGGTGAGTAATAATCCATGAAATGGGCCAGAATCGGCCAAAACTGGGAGTGTTGATGACCAACTCGTAAGCACACCATGGGGATCAACAACTATGGAAATCTCTTCGGGACCCAAAAACAGTGAGTAATAGTCCACAAAACAGGTCTGATTTGGCCAAAACTGTGAGTGTTGACGACGAACACATAAACGCACCCCGGGGCTCATCAATCGTGGAAATCACTCTGGGTCCCCAAAACGCTGAGTAATAGTGTACGAAACGTATTAGAATCGGCCGAATATGTGAGTGTTGATGACCGACACGTAAACGCACCCCGGGGTTCGTCAATTGTGGAAATGACTCCGAGACCCAAAAATAGAGTAATAGTCCAACAGAATCGGCCCAAACTGTGATTGTTGATGACCGACACGTAAGCGCACCTTGGATTTCGACAACCATGGAAATTGCTTTGGGACCCCAAAACGGTGAGTAATAGTCCATGAAACGGGCCAGAATCGGCGAAAACTGGGAGTGTTGATGAGCAACACGTAAGCACACCTTGGGGTTCAACAACTATGGAAATCTCTTCGGGACCCAAAAACAGTGAGTAATAGTCCACAAAACAGGTCTGATTTGGCCAAAACTGTGAGTATTGACGACGAACATATAAACGCACCCCGGGGCTCATCAATCGTGGAAATCGCTCTAGGTCCCCAAAACGCTGAGTAATAGTGTACGAAACGTATTAGAATCGGTCGAATATGTGAGTGTTGATGACCGACACGTAAACGCACCCCGGGGTTCGTCAATCGTGGAAATGACTCCGAGACCCAAAAATAGAGTAATAGTCCAAGAAACGGGCCAGAATCGGCCCAAACTGTGATTGTTGATGACCGACACGTAAGCGCACCTTGGATTTTGACAACCATGGAAATTGCTTTGGGACCCCAAAACGGTGAGTAATAGTCCATGAAACGGGCCAGAATCGGCGAAAACTGGGAGTGTTGATGAGCAACACGTAAGAACACCTTGGGGTTCAACAACTATGGAAATCTCTTCGGGACGCAAAAACAGTGAGTAATAGTCCACAAAACAGGTCTGATTTGGCCAAAACTGTGAGTATTGACGACGAACATATAAACGCACCCCGGGGCTCATCAATCGTGGAAATCGCTCTAGGTCCCCAAAACGCTGAGTAATAGTGTACGAAACGTATTAGAATCGGTCGAATATGTGAGTGTTGATGACCGACACGTAAACGCACCCCGGGGTTCTTCAATCATGGAAATGACTCAGAGACCCCAAAATAGAGTAATAGTCCAAGAAATGGGCCAGAAACGGCCCAAACTGTGATTGTTGATGACCGACACGTAAGCGCACCTTGGAGTTCGACAACCATGTAAATCGCTTTGGGACCCCAAAACGGTGAGTAATAGTCCATGAAATGGGCCAGAATCGGCCAAAACTGGGAGTGTTGATGACCAACTCGTAAGCACACCGTGGGGTTCAACAACTATGGAAATCTCTTCGGGACCCAAAAACAGTGAGTAATAGTCCACAAAACAGGTCTGATTTGGCCAAAACTGTGAGTGTTGACGACGAACACATAAACGCACCCCGGGGCTCATCAATCGTGGAGATCACTCTGGGTCCCCAAAACGCTGAGTAATAGTGTACGAAACGTATTAGAATCGGCCGAATATGTGAGTGTTGATGACCGACACGTAAACGCACCCCGGGGTTCGTCAATCGTGGAAATGACTCCGAGACCCAAAAATAGAGTAATAGTCCAAGAAACGGGCCAGAATCGGCCCAAACTGTGATTGTTGATGACCGACACGTAAGCGCACCTTGGATTTCGACAACCATGGAAATCGCTTTGGGTCCCCAAAACGGTGAGTAATAGTCCATGAAACGGGCCAGAATCGGCAAAAACTGGGAGTGTTGATGACCAACACGTAAGCACACCTTGGGGTTCAACAACTATGGAAATCTCTTCGGGACCCAAAAACAGTGAGTAATAGTCCACAAAACAGGTCTGATTTGGCCAAAACTGTGAGTATTGACGACGAACATATAAACGCACCCCGGGGCTCATCAATCGTGGAAATCGCTCTCGGTCCCCAAAACGCTGAGTAATAGTGTACGAAACGTATTAGAATCGGTCGAATATGTGAGTGTTGATGACCGACACGTAAACGCACCCCGGGGTTCTTCAATCATGGAAATGACTCAGAGACCCCAAAATAGAGTAATAGTCCAAGAAATGGGCCAGAAACGGCCCAAACTGTGATTGTTGATGACCGACACGTAAGCGCACCTTGGAGTTCGACAACCATGGAAATCGCTTTGGGACCCCAAAACGGTGAGTAACAGTCCATGAAATGGGCCAGAATCGGCCAAAACTGGGAGTGTTGATGACCAACTCGTAAGCACACCGTGGGGTTCAACAACTATGGAAATCTCTTCGGGACCCAAAAACAGTGAGTAATAGTCCACAAAACAGGTCTGATTTGGCCAAAACTGTGAGTGTTGACGACGAACACATAAACGCACCCCGGGGCTCATCAATCGTGGAAATCACTCTGGGTCCCCAAAACGCTGAGTAATAGTGTACGAAACGTATTAGAATCGGCCGAATATGTGAGTGTTGATGACCGAGACGTAAACGCACCCCGGGGTTCGTCAATCGTGGAAATGACTCCGAGACCCAAAAATAGAGTAATAGTCCAAGAAACGGGCCAGAATCGGCCCAAACTGTGATTGTTGATGACCGACACGTAAGCGCACCTTGGATTTCGACAACGATGGAAATCGCTTTGGGACCCCAAAACGGTGAGTAATAGTCCATGAAACGGGCCAGAATCGGTCAAAACTGGGAGTGTTGATGACCAACACGTAAGCACACCTTGGGGTTCAACAACTATGGAAATCTCTTCGGGACCCAAAAACAGTGAGTAATAGTCCACAAAACAGGTCTGATTTGGCCAAAACTATGAGTGTTGACGACGAACACATAAACGCACCCCGGGGCTCATCAATCGTGGAAATCACTCTGGGCCCCCAAAACGCTGATTAATAGTGTACGAAACGGATTAGAATCGGCCGAATATGTGAGTGTTGATGACCGACACGTAAACGCACCCCGGGGTTCTTCAATCATGGAAATGACTCAGAGACCCCATAATAGAGTAATAGTCCAAGAAATGGGCCAGAAACGGCCCAAACTGTGATTGTTGATGACCGACACGTAAGCGCACCTTGGAGTTCGACAACCATGGAAATCGCTCTGGGACCCCAAAACGGTGAGTAATAATCCATGAAATGGGCCAGAATCGGCCAAAACTGGGAGTGTTGATGACCAACTCGTAAGCACACCGTGGGGATCAACAACTATGGAAATCTCTTCGGGACCCAAAAACAGTGAGTAATAGTCCACAAAACAGGTCTGATTCGGCCAAAACTGTGAGTGTTGACGACGAACACATAAACGCACCCCGGGGCTCATCAATCGTGGAAATCACTCTGGGTCCCCAAAACGCTGAGTAATAGTGTACGAAACGTATTAGAATCGGCCGAATATGTGAGTGTTGATGACCGACACGTAAACGCACCCCAGGGTTCGTCAATCGTGGAAATGACTCCGAGACCCAAAAATAGAGTAATAGTCCAAGAAACGGGCCAGAATCGGCCCAAACTGTGATTGTTGATGACCGACACGTAAGCGCACCTTGGATTTCGACAACCATGGAAATTGCTTTGGGACCCCAAAACGGTGAGTAATAGTCCATGAAACGGGCCAGAATCGGCGAAAACTGGGAGTGTTGATGAGCAACACGTAAGCACACCTTGGGGTTCAACAACTATGGAAATCTCTTCGGGACCCAAAAACAGTGAGTAATAGTCCACAAAACAGGTCTGATTTGGCCAAAACTGTGAGTATTGACGACGAACATATAAACGCACCCCGGGGCTCCTCAATCGTGGAAATCGCTCTAGGTCCCCAAAACGCTGAGTAATAGTGTACGAAACGTATTAGAATCGGTCGAATATGTGAGTGTTGATGACCGACACGTAAACGCACCCCGGGGTTCTTCAATCATGGAAATGACTCAGAGATCCCAAAATAGAGTAATAGTCCAAGAAATGGGCCAGAAACGGCCCAAACGGTGATTGTTGATGACCGACACGTAAGCGCACCTTGGAGTTCGACAACCATGTAAATCGCTTTGGGACCCCAAAACGGTGAGTAATAGTCCATGAAATGGGCCAGAATCGGCCAAAACTGGGAGTGTTGATGACCAACTCGTAAGCACACCATGGGGTTCAACAACTATGGAAATCTCTTCGGGACCCAAAAACAGTGAGTAATAGTCCACAAAACAGGTCTGATTTGGCCAAAACTGTGAGTGTTGACGACGAACACATAAACGCACCCCGGGGCTCATCAATCGTGGAGATCACTCTGGGTCCCCAAAACGCTGAGTAATAGTGTATGAAACGTATTAGAATCGGCCGAATATGTGAGTGTTGATGACCGACACGTAAACGCACCCCGGGGTTCGTCAATCGTGGAAATGACTCCGAGACCCAAAAATAGAGTAATAGTCCAAGAAACGGGCCAGAATCGGCCCAAACTGTGATTGTTGATGACCGACACGTAAGCGCACCTTGGATTTCGACAACCATGGAAATCGCTTTGGGACCCCAAAACGGTGAGTAATAGTCCATGAAACGGGCCAGAATCGGCAAAAACTGGGAGTGTTGATGACCAACACGTAAGCACACCTTGGGGTTCAACAACTATGGAAATCTCTTCGGGACCCAAAAACAGTGAGTAATAGTCCACAAAACAGGTCTGATTTGGCCAAAACTGTGAGTATTGACGACGAACATATAAACGCACCCCGGGGCTCATCAATCGTGGAAATCGCTCTGGGTCCCCAAAACGCTGAGTAATAGTGTACGAAACGTATTAGAATCGGTCGAATATGTGAGTGTTGATGACCGACACGTAAACGCACCCCGGGGTTCTTCAATCATGGAAATGACTCAGAGACCCCAAAATAGAGTAATAGTCCAAGAAATGGGCCAGAAACGGCCCAAAC
>NW_021264687.1:0-1604 GCF_002162155.2 Triticum dicoccoides
AAGCAACACTAGATGGTTTATTATTAGGCTTCATTTGTTGCTCAAATTCTTTTGCCACAATCTGATTTTCACTCTTATTCTTCTCCTGTTGTGCTTTATTAGCTCTATTAATATCATCTTTCAAAATGGAATCAGGAGTCATAGGAAGCAAAGTAATATTTTTATCCTTATGAACAAGAGTATAGTGATTGTTTCTACCATGGTGTACAGAATTTTTATCAAATTGCCATGGTCTACCAAGTAATAAGGAACATGCTTGCATAGGTACCACATCACAATCAACATAATCAGCATATGTAGAGATACTAAAATGCACACGAACAGTACGTGTTACCTTAACCTTGCCGCTGTTGTTGAACCATTGGATGTAGTAAGGATGTGGATGTTGTCTTGTGGTGAGAGAAAGCTTCTCCACCAGCTCCATGCTAGCCAAGTTGTTGCAGCTCCCTCCGTCTATTATGACGCGCACAGAACGTTCCTTCACAACTCCCTTGGTATGGAACAAATTGTGCCTCTGATTTTGCTCAGCTTGTGTGACCTGCACACTCAAAACACGTTGAGCAACTAAACATTCATACCTGCCAGCGTCTTCAGGAGCCATGTATTGCGTCTCATGATCAGAATCATCTCCACCATGTTCTTCACGTGTAATAAGAGCCAATGTCTCCTCATCATAGTCACTAGCGGACTCATATCCACCATCCGCGGTAGCAATCATCACACGCGGAGATTTGCATTCCCTCGCATAATGACCTCCTCCCTTACAACAATGACAAATAATATCACCTGTGTGCCCTGTTGATGCCATGGAAGAAGAAGAACGCTGTGCAGGCCCCGCAGGTGCGCTCTTGGCAGATAATGGTGGTTGTGCCTGTTTTCTTGTATCACGGCTGTAGGTGGCACCGGATGGAGGTGCTGGTGCAGTTGAAGTAGAAGATGCACGTGGTGTCCATGATGAAGGTCGGCCTGCAGAAAAGTTAGTTCGCCCCAATGCTTGTCGATCCTGCACTTCACGTTCAGCTTTACAAGCAAGATGGAATAAACGAGTGATATTGGTATACTCCTTATAGTCTAGAATGGTCTGAATCTCTCTATTTAATCCACCCAGAAAACGTGCAAGCATAGCTTCATTCTCCTCAACAATACCACATCTAGTCATGCCAGTTTGTAATTCCTGATAATATTCTTCTACAGAATTCTTTCCTTGTCTTAAACGCTGCAATTTTTGAAGCAATTCACGTTGATAATATGGTGGAACCCAACGCGTACGCATAGCAGTTTTCAAAGCAGCCCAAGTAGTTGGAATAGGATATAATCTACAATGTTCAGACCACCATACACATGCAAAACTAGTGAAAGCACAAACAGCAGCAGCAACTCGTCTCTCCTCAGGATATTGTAAACATGTAAATCGTTGTTCAGTTTCTAACTCCCAAGTAAGATATATATCAGGAACATATCTACCCTCAAATGGTGGAATATTCAATTTCAGTTTAGGAATATGGACATCATCTCGTACCTGAGGTGGTGGTACAGGTGGCTGCACGTAGTGTTGATTTTGATCAACCTCATCCTCATAATCTCCCACATAATCATCCTCCTCC
>NW_021264687.1:1787-5585 GCF_002162155.2 Triticum dicoccoides
AATTTTTTTTTTTCGACTGCCCGGACCCAAAAACTGGAAACGGGTCAAAAAAAACTTCCTATAATGGCACCTGTCCCAAAACACTCAGAAACACCTAAAAATAGGATAGCCAGAAATTTTTTCGAAAAATGCGTTTTCGAAAAATTTTGGGCCTAAACGGAGCATGGCTACCTGACTCTTCTTTTTTTTCCGAAACCTACTCCGGCAAGGAAACACGAATCGGAATCTAGATGGATCCCGAAAACAAACCTAAAAGCAAAGAACTCGGATTGGTGGTGGATATATGGTGGTGGTATATGGCAGCGGTGGTGGTAGCGGTGGTAGTATATGGATATGGATCGGTGGTGGTATATGGACACGGATTGGTGGTGGTATATGGATACGGATTCGGAGCGGTGGCGGATAAGCGGTGGTGGTAGATGGCAGGGGCGATGATGATGGTGCGGCGGCGGCGTGACAACTTATGACCAGAACTCGAAACTCTAAAAGACTAGACTCTAAGACCAGCAACTAGACACGACGATGCAACCGCAAATTCAACAAAGCAAAACCCTAAAAAGATTATGCAAAGGCTCAGATTGGTTCGGATATGATGAACTAACCCTAATTTTTTTTGTGGCTTTTTCGTGGACTGTAGGTATGAAGAACAGACTCGATCTAAACTACGAAAAACTGGAAAATCTCACCGAGCAACCTGGAAATCTGATACCACTTGATAGAGGCAAAGGTGTCCCGTCTTTCGATGAGATGATGGATATCGCTTTGGTGGAAGTCGACTTTGACGATCCGAAACACCTAAAAATAGGATAGCCAAATTTTTTTTCGAAAAATGCGTTTTCGAAAAATTTTGGGCCTAAACGGAGTGTGGTTTCCGGACTCTTTTTTTTTGCTCCGCAACAAAATTTTTTTCGAAAAAGTCTACAAATGGTCTAAAAACTGCCTAGCCAGAATTTTTTTTTGAAATTGGAACTATTTTTCTTCTGCGGATGGCTCGGAAGTTGGGGAGTCCTTCTCTGTCACGACTCGGAGTATCGCGTGATCTGGAAATCGAGAACAATGCAACAATTACTGGACTCGGACTAGGACTGGTGGCAGAGATGAATCTGGTGGAACTCGGACTGGTGGCGGAGATGAATCTGGTGGAACACGGACAGGTGGCGGATATATGTTGCAGGTGAACTCGGATTGGCGTGATGGCGGCGGATATGTGGTGGCGTATATGGATTCGGATTGGCGGTGAATATGTGGTGGTGGTATATGGCAACAGCGACGATGATGATGCGGTGGTGATATATGGCAGCGGCGACGTGACAACCTGTGAACAGAACTCGAAACTCTAAAAGACTAGACTCTAAGACCAGCAACTGGACACGATGATGCAACCGCAAATTCAACAAAGCAAATACAGAAAAAATTATGCAAGGCTCAGATTGGTTCGGATGGGATGAACTAACCCTAATTTTTTTTGGCTTTTTCGTGGACTATAGGTATGAAGAACAGACTCGATCTAAACTACGAAAAACTGTAAAATCTCACCGAGCAACCTGAAAATCTGATACCACTTGATAGAGGCAAAGGTGTCCCGTCTTTCGATGAGATGATGGATATCGCTTTGGTGGCAGTCGACTTTGACGATCCGACTACGAACGTGCGAGGACGCCGCGCCTTAGCAATCGCTAAACCAACTCCGAGAGGTTATTGACCACGCCGGAGCACGATCAACCTGACCACGAGGGTCTGTTTCCTGCGAGCAAACGAAGAACAAGCAAGAAACTGAGATTGCAATCTGGATATTGCGAATATAAGATGAAAGCTTTATTGATCAAGGTGGGGTTCTGTGACGCCTTTGTCTGGTCGTTGAACACAAACGAAGTACGCGAAGTTGCAGCTATGGCGAACTTTTAATCTAAACAAAACCCAAAGTCTAAACGATGCCCTAAGGGCTGTATATATGGAGGAAGAGGGGGGGGGGGAATTTCGTGGCCCTTGGTGGAGGGGTCCGAAATCAACCCTATCTCTTGTTTCCCCACACATACGGACTCTAAAAATAGCCTATACTTATGTATTTCGAAATTACATGGGCCTGGCCCAATAATAAGGTGACGCAGCACCTAAAATAGCCCCGGGACGAAATTTATGAAGTGGCATCTTGTATATTTCGTCCAAGGCTTCATGCACCCATTATGGTGGCTTCAAAGTCCTGAAATCATCACTTGTAACTCTGTTCTTGTTCCCCTTGCGCATGCCATCATCTCCATGCTTGTTCTTGCTCCAATGTTCATCCTTCTCCAGCTAGGCCCTTCATTTGTAAGCAAAACAAATGTATCCAATTTAGGCAGCATCATATTCTCATGAACATTAGAATCATTACCAAGAAATGAAAGTACCTGGTAATTTAGTTGGCGTGCACGAGCTCTAGTAATTGGTCCAGTATGTATAGCAGCAGGGGCTGTGGGTGTAACAATTGTATTGATGTCCTCATCATTAATCAAGTTCTGTAGGCATTTAATGTAGTGCATAATTCAAATTTGAACTACAAGCACATGCTCCAGTGAAGCAAAATGGGTGGGAAATCGTACATGTGTCATTGGGTGCATGTTTAGGTCTGATTTAAGGAATGGGAATGAATTACAAACTTCTCGTCGTCCTGAAACATTGAGAATCTTGGTTTTTAAATCCTAGTATATCAAAAACTCACCCAAAAAACATGAAACTTGGCATGGTTTCATGACATGGCACATATATGCCGTGGTAAAAAAAACATCCAGTTTGAGACAAGGCGCACACATTAATAGCCAACGAAGTCCTTTTTGAAACAAATAGCTGACACGTTAATATCACAAACAGTTGTATTATATGAACCGTGTCAAAATTTAACCATACTCGTGGCGTGCGTGCAACTGTTTGATTAGACGGGACGAGCGCGAGAAGTCCGCCGTTGATGTCTACTACGCAACCTTCTTCTTATAGACTCATGTTGAGCCTCCAAGCGCAAAGTTTTGTAGGACAGTAGAAAATTTCCCTCAAGTGGATGACCTAAGGTTTATCAATCCGTGGGAGGCGTCTTAAACAACCCTGCAACAAAATAACAAAGAGTCTCTTGTGTCCCCAACACACCCAATACAATGGTAAATTGTATAGGTGCATAAGTTTGGCAAAGAGATGGTGATACAAGTGCAATATGGATGGTGATACAAGTGCAGTAGTTCGGTGAAAACGTGTGCCGACCCCTATGCATAAGTTCATAAGGTCACATAACCCACAAGTAGATCACCGAAACATACATCAAGTAGATCACGTGAATATCCCATTGTCACCACAGATAAGCACATGCAAGACATACATCCAGTGTTCTAAAATCCGTAAAGTCTCAATCCGATAAGATAACTTCAAAGGGAAAACTCAATCCATTACAAGAAGGTAGAGGGGGAGAAACATCATAAGATCCAACTATAATAGCACATCTCACGGTACATCAAGATTGTGCCATATCAAGAACACAAGAGAGAGAGAGAGATCAAATACATAGCTACTGGTACATACCCTTGGCCCCGAGGGTGAACTACTCCCTCTTCGTCATGGAGAGCGCCGGATGATGAAGATGGCCACCGGTGATGGTTTCCCCCTCCGGCAGGGTGCCAGAACGGGCTCCCGATTGGTTTTTCGTGGCTATAGAGGCTTGCGGCAGCGGAACTCCCGATCTAGGTTTATTTCTGGGGGTTTCTATAATTATAGGAATTTTTGGCGTTGAGATCAAGTTAGGGGGGGCCACGAGTCAACAACAAGGAAGGAGGGCGC
>NW_021264687.1:6552-8910 GCF_002162155.2 Triticum dicoccoides
TGATGAGGACATCAATACCATTGTTACACCCACAGCCCCTACTGCTACATATACGGGACCAATTATTAGAGCTCGCGCACGCCAATTAAATTATCAGGTACTTTCGTTTCTTGGTAATGATTCTAATGTTCATGAGAATATGATGCTGCCTAAATTGGATACATTTGTTTTGCTTACAAATGAAGGGCCTAGCTTGGAGAAGGATGAACATTGGAGCAAGAACAAGCATGGAGATGATGCCATGCGCAAGGGGAACAAGAACGGAGTTACAAGTGATGATTTCAGGACTTTGAAGCCACCATAATGGGTGCATAAAGCCATGGACGAAATATACAAGATGCCACTTCATAAATTTCGTCCCGAGGCTATTATAGGTGCTGCGTCACCTTTTTATTGGGCCAGGCCCATGTAATTTCGAAATACATAAGTATAGGCTATTTTTGGAGTCCGTATGTGTGGGGAAACAAGAGATAGGGTTGATTTCGGACCCCTCCACCAAGGGCCACGAAATTCCCCCTCTCTTCCTCCATATATACAGCCCTTAGGGCACCGTTTAGACTTTGGGTTTTGTTTAGATTAAAAGTTCGCCATAGCTGCAACTTCGCGTACTTCGTTTGTGTTCAACGACCAGACAAAGGCGTCACAGAACCCCACCTTGATCAATAAAGCTTTCATCTTATATTCGCAATATCCAGATTGCAATCTCAGTTTCTTGCTTGTTCTTCGTTTGCTCGCAGGAAACAGACCCTCGTGGTCAGGTTGATCGTGCTCCGGCGTGGTCAATAACCTCTCGGAGTTGGTTTAGCGATTGCTAAGGCGCGACGTCCTCGCACGTTTGTAGTCGGATCGTCAAAGTCGACTTCCACCAAAGCGATATCCATCATCTCATCGAAAGACGGGACACCTTTGCCTTTATCAAGTGGTATCAGATTTCCAGGTTGCTCGGTGAGATTTTACAGTTTTTCGTAGTTTAGATCGAGTTTGTTCTTCCTACCTATAGTCCACGAAAAAGCCAAAAAAAAATTAGGGTTAGTTCATCCCATCCGAACCAATCTGAGCCTTGCATAATCTTTTCTGTATTTGCTTTGATGAATTTGCGGTTGCATCGTCGTGTCCAGTTGCTGGTCTTAGCGTCTAGTCTTTTAGAGTTTCGAGTTCTGTTCACAGGTTGTCACGTCGCCGCTGCCATATATCACCACCGCATCATCATCGTCGCTGTTGCCATATACCACCACCACATATTCACCGCCAATCCGAATCCATATACGCCACGACATATCCGCCGCCATCACGCCAATCCAAGTTCACCTGCAACATATATCCGCCACCTGTCCGTGTTCCACCAGATTCATCTCCGCCACCAGTCCGAGTTCCACCAGATTCATCTCCGCCACCAGTCCTAGTCCGAGTCCAGTAATTGTTGCATTGTTCTCGATTTCCAGATCACGCGACACTCCGAGTCGTGACAGAGAAGGACTCCCCAACTTCCGAGCCATCCGCAGAAGAAAAATAGTTCCAATTTCAAAAAAAAAATCTGGCTAGGTAGTTTTTAGACCATTTGTAGACTTTTTCGAAAAAAATTTGTTGCGGAGGAAAAAAAAAGTGCAAAAAAAAGAGAAAAAAAATTCAGAGTGTGCTCCTCCCTTGTTTACGTGCCGCGCCGTGATTTTGTTGGTGTTCTAGGCTCGCGTCTCTAGCACAGTCTAGCCTAGGACCAGCACAGTACCGTCGTTGAGCGTTTATTCAACTTTGCATCTCTGAATTGATTATTGCTGACCCTTTTTGCTACCATATTATAAGCCTTCCCAGCTCCACATACATCTACGTCGTGCGTTTGACTCTCCCTGGTAATCGCTCTATCCAAGCTTTGAGAGTTTTGACTACAACGGTTGCCGATCACCGCCTGTTGCTGGGTAAGAAGTGGTAAGAATTTGAGTTTTGCTTGACGGATTTGTGACACCCACCACCACCACTTGTTCGTAGTCTGTAGGATCATATTCTTGTGTGTTTCTATTGCTGCTAACCATGCCAGGATCACAAGCCAACGAGATTGACTGGGAGAATTTATCGAACAAGGAGCTTCATGATAAGTTTCAGCAAATGATGACTGAACAGGTGCAAGATGTGCTGAACAATTTTGAAGAGGCCATGGAGAAGATCACTGGCCTTGAGAAGACGTTCGAAACAAAGCTCGATAACAAGTTTAATGAATTGCTCGCGCGTCTTCCACCACCACCACCCGCTGCACCTAACGCACCTCTCCAACAACAACAACAACGACTACCTCCACGTCGCGAAACAGACCTCCGCCGAGCAAGCCGTGTTCCTCTTGCGTTTGGCCAAACTGTTGGTGCTGCT
>NW_021264688.1:0-1022 GCF_002162155.2 Triticum dicoccoides
CAGAGTGTAAAACTATTCGAATAGCCGTGTCCACGGTCAAGGACAGTTGGGTAACCGCTCTTGGGCTACGTCCACTTGTTTTCAAACCCGGTGTGTGTGTGAGATGATGGTGTTGTCTTGGATCAAGTCAGAGGACTTGACACGATTGAGATGGGTTGGTGCCCTCTCTGTTTATGATAAATGGGTTGGTGCCCCTTTCTATTTATGTTGATATCTGTGACCAGATCTTATGGTTACTTGAATTCTCTTGATGCATGCTTTATAGGATGTTGAACATGTCCTGCACTCAAAACTAGCTTTATGCAAAACTTTACCTATGTCATGCATTACTGTACCTTGAACCAAATCATGGGTTGCTTGCGAGTACATTCAAAGTACTCATTGGCTTGCCACTGGTTATTTAATTGACCAGGCATGGGAGAACCGGAGTTCGAAGAAGAGTTCTTTGGAGACGACCATGCGAACTAGGACGTTCCCAGTCAGATTGCCTGTAGGGTTAAGGCAGATGGCATGGGTTCTACTTATCGACGACGATTTCCGCTGCTATGTTTTATTTGATGTTCAGCCCTTAAGGCTTTATCGATGTAAGACTTGACCATGTTGGTCACTATTTGTGTAAGACGGTATGTATGGATGTAAGACTCTTGTTATTCAGCTTCTGTGTGTTCAGTGAGCATTGATCTCTGGGATCACTGTACACGTGCATTCGGTGATCACGACTTGCGAGTCGGGGTCCCCACAGAGCTGGTATCAGAGCCATCCTGACTGTAGGAAGCCTTAGTTAGCATGGACGTTAGTTAGAGCGAGACTATCCACCAGGTTACCCATATACCTATGTTTATGTTAGTATCCCAAACATAGGTCACATTCCTTTATTGACCCTTTCCCTTCCACTTTTTGTAGATGGCCGCCGTACCCGAGGACTTCCTGACCACTGGGTTTCCTGTGCTTCTTGAGGATAGCCTCAGGAAGTGCCAGTTCACTCGAGTCCCCACCTTCTCCTACCACGAGCACTGGGTCGA
>NW_021264689.1:0-1383 GCF_002162155.2 Triticum dicoccoides
GTCATGGCTGATGCGCTAAGTCGTAAATCTTATTGTAACAACCTAATGTTACAACAAAGTCAACCGCTTCTCCATGAGGAATTTCGGAAGCTTAACCTTCACATTGTTCCTCAAGGTTTTCTTTCCACCTTGGTGGCGAAACCTACCCTTACAGACCAGATCGTCAAGGCACAGAAGGTAGATCCGGGAATCTCCCGCATCAAGAGAAACATCAAGAAAGGAATTGCGAATTGTTTCTCCATTAATGATCAAGGGGTCGTATACTTCGGGAATCGACTAGTGGTTCCCAAAGTGCGAAACCTGAGGCGATTGATCCTTAAGGAGGCTCATGAATCTCCTCTCACCATTCATCCCGGTAGTACTAAGATGTATCAGGACCTACGCTAGAGGTTCTGGTGGACTAGGATGAAGAGAGAAATTGCTCAGTATATTGCTAATTGCGACGTCTGTCGTCGTGTAAAAGCAGAGCATCAACGGCCTGCTGGCACCCTTCAACCCTTAGCTATTCCTGAATGGAAATGGGATAAAATTGGTATGGATTTCATTACCGGTTTTCCCAGGACCAAGAGAGGGAATAATGCTATCTTCGTCGTTGTCGATCGTCTTTCCAAAGTAGCCCATTTCCCACCTGTTCGTGAGAGTATAACCGCTAGTCAATTGGCAGACTTATACATCTCCCGGATAGTGTCTCTCCATGGTGTTCCTTTGGAAATTAACTCGGATCGAGGAAGTATTTTCACCTCTCGATTTTGGGAAAGTTTCCAAAATGCTATGGGAACCCGTCTCTCCTTTAGCACCGCTTTCCACCCTCAGTCGAGTGGTCAAGTGGAACGCGTCAACCAGATTCTAGAAGACATGCTTCGAGCCTCTGTTATCTCATTCGGAATGGATTGGGAGAAGTGCCTTCCATTTGACGAATTCGCTTACAACAACAGCTATCAATCTAGCTTGGGTAAAGCCCCTTTTGAAGTTCTCTATGGACGACGGTGTCGAACACCCCTTAACTGGTCAGAGACCGGGGAAAGACAATTCTTTGGCCCGGATATGATTCAGGAAGCAGAAGAACAAGTTCGCATCGTTCGTGAAAAGTTGAAAACAGCCCAATCTCGTCAAAAGAGTCAATATGACCGAAAACATAAGGCTATGACTTTCGAGGTTGACGAGAAGGCTTACCTTCGGGTTACCCCTCTGAAGGGAACCCATCGTTTCGGTATCAAAGGCAAATTGGCTCCTCGTTACATTGGACCTTTTCGCATTCTCGCTAAACGAGGAGAAGTTGCCTACCAGTTGGAACTACCTCCGCACCTCTCCAGAGTCCACGATGTCTTCCACGTTTCTCAACTCAGGCGTTGCTTCTCGGATCCTATCCGTGGAGTGGACCAC
>NW_021264690.1:0-1476 GCF_002162155.2 Triticum dicoccoides
TGTTCTGGGTCACCGGTGTCTCCACGGGAACGATTGCTCCTGAACAGGAGAAGGCGTTCAAGGAGGCTACCGTTGTGTTTCTCGGAGCAGTTCTTAGCGTGATCGGAGATAAACTGGTCGACGCATATTTACATGTGCATGTCGCCAAGGACTTGTGGGAGGCGCTCGAATCTAAATTCGGGGCCGCCGATGCAGGGAGCGAGATGTATATTATAGAGCAGTTCCACGATTACAAGATGGTTGAAAACCGTCCTGTATTGGAGCAGGCTCATGAGATAATATGCATTGTTAAGGAACTTGAGCTTCTCAAGTGCGAGTTACCGGGCAAGTTTGTCGCAGGCTGCATAATCGCTAAGCTCCCTAATTCCTGGAGGAACTTTGCCACCACTCTGAAACATCAGAGGCGTGAATTCTCCGTGGAGGATGTCATTGGCCATCTGAGTGTTGAGCAGAATTCGAGGGCAAAAGACTCGCACGGAAAAGGGGCCGAAGGGACTTCTGTTGCCAACATGGTGAACCAGAAGAACTTCAACTCCCACAAGCCCAAGGGAAAGAACGGTGTCTAACACAATACCGACTTTAAGAAGAAGGGTAAGAAGACCTTCAAGAAGAACAAGAAGGACGAGGGCTGCTTTACTTGTGGTTCGGTTGAACATTGGGCCAACAAGTGCCCAAACAAGTACAAGAAGTCAGGACAGGACTCCAAGTCTGTCAACATGATTGTGGGCAACAATTAGATGGTGCATCTGGGTATGGTAATTTATTTACTGTTTTTTCAGTGTTTCAACCCAACGATTGGTGGGTGGACACAGGTGCAGGTGTTCATGTGTGTGCTGACATTTCATTGTTCACTTCTTACCAGGTCACAGGTCACGGGTCCATATTGATGGGGAATGGCGCGAGTGCTTCTGTTCATGGTGTTGGCACGGTCGATCTGAAGTTTACTTCGGGAAGGATCGTGCAGCTGAAGAACGTGCAGCATGTCCCTGCCATCAAGAAGAACCTCGTTAGTGGCTCCCTTCTATGTAGAGAAGGGTTTAAGTTGGTTTTCGAGTCTAATAAATTAGTTGTTACAAAATATGGACTCTTTGTTGGAAAAGGTTATGAGAGCGGAGGGATGTTCCGCCTTTCCCTCGCAGATTTTTGTAATAAAGTCGTGAACCATATTCATTCGAATGTCAATGAATCTGAAGTTTGGCATTCACGTCTTTGTCACATTAGTTTTGGTGTTATGACGCGGCTAGCCAAGTTGGATTTAATCCCGAGTTTCACTTTAGCCAAAGGTTCTAAGTGCCTTTCATGTGTGCAAGCTAAGCAACCTCGCAAGCCTCATAAGGCCGCAGAGGAGAGACACCTGGCACCATTAGAACTCATACATTCTGATCTTTGCGAGATGAATGGTGTGTTGACTAAAGGTGGAAAGAGATACTTCATGACATTGATAGATGATTCCACTAGATATTGCTATGTGTATCT
>NW_021264691.1:0-509 GCF_002162155.2 Triticum dicoccoides
CGCCCTCGACCCCCCGCACCCCGCGCACCGTCTTATAAAAAAATAAGTATCAAACAGCTTTTTAAATGCTACTGTCTTATAAAAAAATATACTGTTATTATTTAAACAAGTTTGAACATATTTAAACACAAATAAGTATCAAAAAGCTTTTTAAATGCTAAAAAAAATTTGTGGAGCCTAGGAGTCGAACCCAGGACCTCCTGGTGTGAGAACTGGCTGCTAACCAGTCGAGCTAGTAGAGGGGACTTGATGTGGATCAGTTCTGGTGGTACATAACCTATTGGCTCGAGTTGAAATAAAAAAAATACTAATGGCGCACCACGGTGAGGTGCGCCATTAGTATTGTGCCCGATCCCCCCTTCCCTCTCCCCCTTCGCCCGATCCCCCCTTCCCTCTCCCCCTCGCCAGTTCCCTCTCCCTCTCGATCCACCACCGCCGCCGCCGCTGCCCTGACCCACTGCTCGCCCTCGCCCTCGCCCTCTCCCTCCCTCGCCCTCTCCTCGCCTTCC
>NW_021264692.1:0-1180 GCF_002162155.2 Triticum dicoccoides
AAAGTAGTTCATCACAGAAAACTGTTTCAGTGACACCTACACCAGTTAGTGAGGAAGCCAATGATAATGATCATGAAACTTCAGATCAAGATACTACTGAACTTCGTAGATCAACCAGAGTAAGATCCGCACCAGAGTGGTACGGTAATCCTGTTCTGGAGGTCATGCTACTAGATCATGATGAACCTACGAACTATGAAGAAGCGATGGTGAGCCCAGATTCCGCAAAGTGGCTAGAAGCCATGAAATCTGAGATGGGATCCATGTATGAGAACAAAGTATGGACTTTGGTTGACTTGCCCGATGATCGGCAAGCGATTGAGAATAAATGGATTTTTAAGAAGAAGACTGACGCTGATGGTAATGTTACTGTCTACAAAGCTCGACTTGTCGCAAAAGGTTTTCGGCAAGTTCAAGGAATTGACTACGATGAGACCTTCTCACCCGTAGCGATGCTTAAGTCCATCCGAATCATGTTAGCAATTGCCGCATTTTATGATTATGAAATTTGGCAAATGGATGTCAAAACTGCATTCCTGAATGGATTCCTGGAAGAAGAGTTGTATATGATGCAACCAGAAGGTTTTGTCGATCCAAAGGGAGCTAACAAAATGTGCAAGCTCCAGCGATCCATTTATGGACTAGTGCAAGCCTCTCGGAGTTGGAATAAACGTTTTGATAGTGTGATCAAAGCATTTGGTTTTATACAGACTTTTGGAGAAGCCTGTATTTACAAGAAAATGAGTGGGAGCTCTGTAGCATTTCTGATATTATATGTGGATGACATATTACTGATTGGAAATGATATAGAATTTCTGGATAGCATAAAGGGATACTTGAATAAAAGTTTTTCAAAGAAAGACCTTGGTGAAGCTGCTTACATATTGAGCATCAAGATCTATTGAGATAGATCAAGACGCTTGATAAGATTTTCAATGAGTACATACCTTGGCAAGATTTTGAAATAGTTCAAAATGGAACAGTCAAAGAAAGAGTTCTTGCCTGTGTTGCAAAAGTATGAAATTGAGTAAGACTCAAATCCCGACCACAGCAGAAAATAGAAAGAGAATGAAAAGTCATTCCCTATGCCTCAGTCATAGGTTCTATAAAGTATGCTATGCTATGTACCAGACCTATTGTATACCTTGCTCTGTATTTGGCAAGGGAGTACAATAGTGAT
>NW_021264693.1:0-1412 GCF_002162155.2 Triticum dicoccoides
TCCGAGTCAAACTACAAGTCCAAAGGTGTTACATCACCTCCACTTGGGCCCATTGGCCTTGTACGACCTAGATTTAGTTTTAGGCTGCCTTGGGACGTCCTCCCACCTCCTTGGCCGCCACCCCTTGCTCCTATATAAGTAGATCCATCTAGTAGCTTTTTCCTTGGGATTTGTTTAGTTAAAAGTTAGCCATTGCAACTTCGTGTACTTCGTTTGTGTCCAACGACCAGACCAAGACCGCTTACGGATCCCCACCTTTATCAATACTTCATATATATTCGCAATATTCAGATTGCTTTTATCATATTCTTGCTCGTTCTTCGATTGCTTGCAGGAATAGACCTTCGTGGTCAGGTTGATCGTGCTCCGGCGTGGTCAATAACCTCAGGAGATTGGTTTAGCGATTGCTAAGGCGCAACGTCGTGCACGTTTGTAGTCGGATCGTCAAAGTCCTCTCCACCAAATCGGTAGTATCATCTCATCGAAAGATCGGGACACCCCCACCTCTGCCAGAGGAAGGCACGTCCTCGAATGAAAATAATGCCTCTTTGCACACAAAAGCATAGCAAACAGATTTGCTGAAATCTAGCTCATCAATATCAGATTTGGTGGCAAATAAACATGCACTTTTCAATTTAATTTCAGAAGCAACACTAGATGGTTTATTATTAGGCTTCATTTGTTGCTCAAATTCTTTTGCCACAATCTGATTTTCACTCTTATTCTTCTCCTGTTGTGCTTTATTAGCTCTATTAATATCATCTTTCAAAATGGAATCAGGAGTCATAGGAAGCAAAGTAATATTTTTATCCTTATGAACAAGAGTATAGTGATTGTTTCTACCATGGTGTACAGAATTTTTATCAAATTGCCATGGTCTACCAAGTAATAAGGAACATGCTTGCATAGGTACCACATCACAATCAACATAATCAGCATATGTAGAGATACTAAAATGCACACGAACGGTACGTGTTACCTTAACCTTGCCGCTGTTGTTGAACCATTGCATGTAGTAAGGATGTGGATGTGGTCTTGTGGTGAGAGAAAGCTTCTCCACCATCTCCATGCTAGCCAAGTTGTTGCAGCTCCCTCCGTCTATTATGACGCGCACAGAACGTTCCTTCACAACTCCCTTGGTATGGAACAAATTGTGCCTCTGATTTTGCTCAGCTTGTGTGACCTGCACACTCAAAACACGTTGAGCAACTAAACATTCATACCTGTCAGCGTCTTCAGGAGCCATGTATTGCGTCTCATGATCAGAATCATCTCCACCATGTTCTTCACGTGTAATAAGAGCCAATGTCTCCTCATCATAGTCACTAGCGGACTCATATCCACCATCCGCGGTAGCAATCATCACACGCGGAGATTTGCATTCCCTCGCATAATGACCTCCTCCCTTACAA
>NW_021264694.1:0-1576 GCF_002162155.2 Triticum dicoccoides
TATTTGAGTTATGAGTTTGGCCTACACTTGAAACAATGTGGAATAGTTTCGCAACTCACGCCACCTGGAACACCACAACGAAATGGTGTGTCTGAATGTCGTAATCGTACTTTACTGGATATGGTGCGATCTATGATGTCTCTTACTGATTTACCGCTATCATTTTGGGGTTATGCTTTAGAGACGGCCGCATTCACGTTAAATAGGGCACCATCAAAATCCGTTGAGACGACGCCTTATGAACTGTGGTTTGGCAAGAAACCAAAGTTGTCGTTTCTTAAAGTTTGGGGCTGCGATGCTTATGTGAAGAAACTTCAACCAGATAAGCTCGAACCTAAATCGGAGAAATGTGTCTTCATAGGATACCCAAAAGAGACTATTGGGTACACCTTCTATCACAGATCCGAAGGCAAGACATTCGTTGCTAAGAATGGATCCTTTCTAGAGAAGGAGTTTCTCTCGAAAGAAGTGAGTGGGAGGAAAGTAGAACTTGATGAGATAACTGTATCTACTCCCTTATTGGAAAGTAGTTCATCACGAGAACCGGTTCCTATGACAACTACACCAATTAGTGAAGAAGCTAATGATAATGATCATGAAACTTCAGATCAAGTTTCTACTGAACCTCGTAGGTCTACCAGAGTAAGATCCGCACCAGAATGGTACGGTAATCCTATTCTGGAAGTCATGTTACTTGACCATGATGAACCTACGAACTATGAGGAAGCGATGATGAGCCCGGATTCCGCAAAATGGCTAGAAGCCATGAAATCTGAGATGGGATCGATGTATGAAAACAAAGTATGGACTTTGGTTGACTTGCCCGATGATCGGCAAGCTATTGAGAATAAATGGATCTTTAAGAAGAAGACTGACGCTGATGGTAATATAACTGTCTATAAAGCTCGACTTGTTGCAAAAGATTTTCGACAAGTTCAAGGGGTTGACTACGATGAGACTTTCTCACCCGTAGCGATGCTTAAGTCCGTCCGAATCATGTTAGCTATTGCTGCATTTCATGATTATGAAATTTGGCAAATGGATGTCAAGACTACATTCTTGAATGGATTTCTAGAAGAAGAGTTGTATATGATACACCCGGAAGGTTTTGTTGATCCAAAAGGTGCTGACAAAGTGTGCAAGCTCCAGCGTTCCATTTATGGACTGGTGCAAGCATCTCGGAGTTGGAATAAAGGTTTTGATAGTGTGATCAAAGCATATGGTTTTATACAGACTTTTGGAGAAGCCTGTATTTACAAGAAAGTGAGTGGGAGCTCTGTAGCATTTCTAATTTTATATGTAGATGACATATTATTAATTGGAAATGATATAGAATTTCTGGATAGCATAAAAGGATACTTGAATAAAAGTTTTTCGATGAAGGACCTCGGTGAAGCTGCTTACATATTGGGCATCAAGATCTATAGAGATAGATCAAGACGCTTAATAGGACTTTCACAAAGCACATACCTTGACAAAATTTTGAAAAAGTTCAAAATGGATCAGGCAAAGAAAGGATTCTTGCCTGTGCTGCAAGGTGTGAAATTGAGTCAAACTCAATGCCCGACCACAACAG
>NW_021264695.1:0-799 GCF_002162155.2 Triticum dicoccoides
GCCCCGAGACCGATGTGCCAGGTGTCGTGCAGATATTCGCTGGTGTTGCCTTGTCATTGCTTGTGTGTCATGCATTGCATATCATGTCATCATGTGTATTTCATTTGCATACGTGTTCGTCTCATGCATCCGAGCATTTTCCCCGTTGTCCGTTTTGCATTCCGGCGCTTCGTTCTCCTCCGGTGATCATTTCTACCTTTCTTTCTTGTGTGGGGATTAAACATTTCCGGATTGGGCCGAGACTTGTCAAGCGGCCTTGGTTTACTACCGGTAGACCGCCTGTCAAGTTTCGTACCATTTGGACTTCGTTTGATACTCCAATGGTTAACCGAGGGACCGAGAAGGCCTCGTGTGTGTTGCAGCCCAACACCCCTCCAATTTGGCCCAAAACCCACCTAACTCTGCTCCATCATCTCGGTCGTTCGATCACGATCGCGTGGCCGAAAACCGCACCTCATTTGGAGCTTCCTAGCTCCCTCTATCTATAAAAGAGCACCCCTCCCCGAAATTTCGGATCATTTCGCACTCTAAACCCTAGATCCACTCCTCCCCGCGCCACCGGACGCGTCCGTGCTGCACCGGACATGTCCGCCCCCTCGCGCCACCTCACTCCACCCAATCAGAAGCCGCCACGTCGCCCCGCCGCCGCTCTCCTCCACCCACAGCGTGCCACCTGTCCAGCGCGCCGCCTCCCACCGCGTCGGCCCGCGGAGCCCATCGCGGGCCCGCACGGGCCCGGTTGCCGCCGCCGCCGCCCACGGGCGCGTGCCCGCGCCGCAGCCTCGTCGCCTTTCGCCGG
>NW_021264696.1:0-15479 GCF_002162155.2 Triticum dicoccoides
CTTGTTTCCCCACACATACGGACTCTAAAAATAGCCTATACTTATGTATTTCGAAATTACATGGGCCTGGCCCAATAATAAGGTGACGCAGCACCTAAAATAGCCTCGGGACGAAATTTATGAAGTGGCATCTTGTATATTTCGTCCAAGGCTTCATGCACCCATTATGGTGGCTTCAAAGTCCTGAAATCATCACTTGTAACTCCGTTCTTGTTCCCCTTGCGCATGCCATCATCTCCATGCTTGTTCTTGCTCCAATGTTCATCCTTCTCCAAGCTAGGCCCTTCATTTGTAAGCAAAACAAATGTATCCAATTTAGGCAGCATCATATTCTCATGAACATTAGAATCATTACCAAGAAATGAAAGTACCTGGTAATTTAGTTGGCGTGCACGAGCTCTAGTAATTGGTCCAGTATGTATAGCAGCAGGGGCTGTGGGTGTAACAATTGTATTGATGTCCTCATCAAGATATGTTCCTGGTATATATCTTACTTGGGAGTTAGAAACTGAACAACGTTTTACATGTTTACAATATCCCGAGGAGAGACGGGTTGCTGCTGCTGTTTGTGCTTTCACTAGTTTTGCATGTGTCTGGTGGTCTGAACATTGTAGATTATATCCTATTCCAACTACTTGGGCTGCTTTGAAAACTGCTATGCGTACGCGTTGGGTTCCACCATATTATCAACGCGAATTGCTTCAAAAATTGCAGCGTTTAAGACAAGGAAAAAATTCTGTAGAAGAATATTATCAGGAATTACAAACTGGCATGATTCGATGTGGTATTGTTGAGGAGAATGAAGCTATGCTTGCACGTTTTCTGGGTGGATTAAATAGAGAGATTCAGACCATTCTAGACTATAAGGAGTATACTAATATCACTCGTTTATTCCATCTTGCTTGTAAAGCTGAACGTGAAGTGCAGGATCGACAAGCATTGGCGCGAACTAACTTTTCTGCAGGCCGACCTTCATCATGGACACCGCGTGCATCTTCTACTTCAACTGCAACAACACCTCAATCAGGTGCCTCCTACAGCCATGATACAAGAAAACAGGAACAACCACCATTATCTGCCAAGAGCGCACCTGCCGGGCCTGCACAGAGTTCTTCTTCTTCCAGGGCATCAACAGGGCACACAAGTGATATTATTTGTCATCGTTGTAAGGGAGGAGGTCATTATGCGAGAGAATGCAAATCTCCGCGTGTGATGATTGCTACCGAGGGTGGTGGATATGAGTCCGCTAGTGACTATGATGAGGAGACATTGGCTCTTATTACACGTGAAGAACATGGTGGAGATGATTCTGATCATGAGACGCAATACATGGCTCCTGAAGACGCTGATAGGTATGAATGTTTAGTTGCTCAACGTGTTTTGAGTGTGCAGGTCACACAAGCTGAGCAAAATCAGAGGCACAATTTGTTCCATACCAAGGGAGTTGTGAAGGAACGTTCTGTGCGCGTCATAATAGACGGAGGGAGCTGCAACAACTTGGCTAGCATGGAGATGGTGGAGAAGCTTTCTCTCACCACAAGACCACATCCACATCCTTACTACATCCAATGGTTCAACAACAGCGGCAAGGTTAAGGTAACACGTACTATTCGTGTGCATTTTAGTATCTCTACATATGCTGATTATGTTGATTGTGATGTGGTACCTATGCAAGCATGTTCATTATTACTTGGTAGACCATGGCAATTTGATAAAAATTCTGTACACCATGGTAGAAACAATCACTATACTCTTGTTCATAAGGATAAAAATATTACTTTGCTTCCTATGACTCCTGATTCCATTTTGAAAGATGATATTAATAGAGCTAATAAAGCAAAACAGGAGAAGAATAAGAGTGAAAATCAGATTGTGGCAAAAGAATTTGAGCAACAAATGAAGCCTAATAATAAACCATCTAGTGTTGCTTCTGAAATTAAATTGAAAAGTGCATGTTTATTTGCCACCAAATCTGATATTGATGAGCTAGATTTCAGCAAATCTGTTTGCTATGCTTTTGTGTGCAAAGAGGCATTATTTTCATTCGAGGACGTGCCTTCCTCTTTGCCTCCTGCTGTCACTAACATTTTGCAGGAGTTCGCTGACGTCTTTCCACAAGACGTGTGATGAGGACATGACTACCTTGGATATGACCAAAAATATTGCATATATGCATATTTGTCATGTGATTTCTAGTGCAAACTATTCAATAATCTATTTATGTTATCCAGAACAAAAATACTTCACACACTTTTGTGTTTTGTCTAATTGCAGGTGTATGGGACATTTGTACAATCCACATATGAAGATAAGGAAGAAAGAGATGTTTATTTGCTGTCCAAAAAGTTCTCTCACGTCACTTTTGGCCCAAGAGAAAATAGAGTCCAGGTCTCTCACGTTCTGGATTCAGATTCGGACTGCGCAGACACACCTGACTCAAAACGCACACAAGTTTTTCATACGGACTCCGAATTGGGTGATTCTTTTTTTGTTGGAAACTAGATTTCGTGCACTTTCCAACCCAATTGGAATAACCTTCAAATTCGTCCGGAGCGTTGAGTTGTGGACGAAACAATCTGATGCTGCAGCAGAATCCGAGTCAAACTACAAGTCCAAAGGTGTTACATCACCTCCACTTGGGTCCATTGGCCTTGTACGACCTAGATTTAGTTTTAGGCTGCCTTGGGACGTCCCCCCACCTCCTTGGCCACCACCTCTTGCTCCTATATAAGTAGATCCATCTAGTAGCTTTTCCTTGGGATTTGTTTAGTTAAAAGTTAGCCATTGCAACTTCGTGTACTTCGTTTGCCAACGACCAGACCAAGACCGCTTCCGGATCCCCACCATTATCAATACTTCATATATATTTGCAATATTCAGATTGCTTTATCACATTCTTGCTCGTTCTTCGATTGCTTGCAGGAATAGACCTTCGTAGTCAGGCTGACCGTGCTTCCAGCATCGTCAGTAACCTCAGGAGATTGGTTTAGCGATTGCTAAGGCGCAACGTTGTGCACGTTTGTAGTCGGATTGTCAAAGTCGTCTCCACCAAATCGATAGTTATCATCTCATCAAAAGATCGGGACCCTCGCCTCTATCAAGTGGTATCAGTTTTCAGGTTGCTCGGTGAGAATTTCCAGTTTTCCTAGATTAGATTTATTTTCTTACCTATTGTCCAAGAAAAAGCCACACAAAAAAAAATTAGATCTGTTCATCCTTTATCCAAGCCAGTCTGAGCCTTTGCAATTTTCTATTTATTGCTTGCATAGTTGAATTATCGGTTGCATCGTCGTGTCAGTTGCTGGTCTTAGCGTCTAGTTCCTTTAGAGTTTCGAGTTCTGTTCACATTAGTCACGCCGCCGCTGCATCATTATCCCTTCCTCTGTCCACCATCCCATCCATTAATTTTCACCACGTGCTACGCACTGTTCATTGTCATAATCATAGTTGAGGTCATTCACATCTTCGCCTGATCCAATCTGCATCTTATCTAGTTTGTCTTGGAAAGAGGGAGAAAAAAAAAGATAGAGGAAAAAAAAGAGAGGAAAAAAAAAGAAAAAGAGAGAGAAGAAAAAGAAAAAAAAAGCGTGAGAAAAAAAAAGAGAAGAAAAAAAATCGGATCTATCTAGAATCAATCTCGTACCTGAATTCGGATTGGAATCTGTTTTGCGCACTGTTCAGTAAAACAGGTGTATCTTCCTCATACGAAGTCCGTTTTGGCTCCGTGAGTACTCAAATTGAAGCTAGCGACGAGCCGCATCTAAATAGTTGCAGAAGCTAGTTCAATATTTGACACCTCAAAATCGGCTTCTAAATAGGTCTTTTTGCCCTCTGAAGTTCGTGAACACAGCTTGTTCCAATTTTTCAGGCCAGTTTTAGAATTCTTTGACTCCTCATATCAACTCGGAATTGAGTGATTCTTTTTGCATTGGAAAGCTTGAGTTAGTAGCATTCTTTGAAAGAATTTATCAGAAAATTGTCTCAAACTTTTCAAGAGGAAAATTGGAGAGAGAGTTGTTGTATATCCTGTTTGGCAGTTGTTTTTCATCATTATCTTTACTGCCGTTGTGATCTTCACTTATATCTTGCTGTCCAGAGCTACTTAGTATCCTTCATTGATGCTAGTTGTGCTACGCCGTGACCTCATTAGTGTTCTAGGCTCGCGTCTCTAGTCCGGTCTAGCCTAGGACCAGCACAGTACCGTCGTTGAGCGTTTATTCAACATTGCATCTTTGAATTGATTATTGCTAATCTTTTGCTACCATATATAGCCAACCCAGCTCCACATATTTCTACACCGTGTATACGTACGCTCCCCTGGCAATCGCTTTACTCAATATTCGGAGTTACTTGACACCGCTGGATGCCGATCACCGCCTGCTGCATGGTAAGAACTTGTAAGACATTGATATTTGCTTTACTGTGAGCGTTTTACCACCACATCCTAGTAGTTATAGGAACATTATTTTTGGGTTTTGTTTCTTGTTCTACTAATCATGACAGGATCCAGAGTCAATTCATAGGCTTTGTCGATCGTGGGAGACGTGCCACCACCTTTGCAAATACCACAACCGTCACGAGAGGTGCACAAACATCCAAATGCACATGATCAAGTTAATGTATCTATAATACCATTTAATGGCCGTTTTAAACCTGCTTTATATATTGAATGGGAGTTCGACATAAAAAATATATTTGCTTCCCATAATTTCGATGAACATAAAAAGGTTAAGGTTGCGGTTGGTTCTTTCACTGGTTATGCTTTGGTTTGGTGGAGTGAATATTGTCGGTTACACCCTGATTATATACCTACTACTTGGGATGATATGAAACTTGCCATGCGACATACTTTCGTCCCTGCTTATTATGCTCGTGACATGATTAAGAAGTTGTAACACTTAAAACAAGGTAGTGAAACTATAACAAAATATTATGATGATTTACAAACTACCTTGTTGCATTCCTCTTTAGAAGAAAGTGAAGATGATTTTGTGGATAGATTTTGGGGAGGATTAAACCGTGATATTCAAGAGATACTAATTCATGAAGAGTGTTATCCTATGGACCATTTGTTTCATCTTGCTTGCAAAGCTGAACAGGAAATAAAACGACATGTTGGCCACGAGGAGAACAAGCGCACGGTGCACATTCCAAGAGTTGATATGATTGTTCCTTCAACTATTAGGCATACTATGACAACCACATCCGTTGTTGTCAGGACTACATCACCTCCACCATGTGACACATCGCCCCCGAGAGTGGCTACATCATCTGAGTTGATCATAAGAGGTAATGACAAAGGTACTGATCTTCCATCTCTACATGAGAATGATGAATGCCTTGTCAATTTGAATACACCATCTGATGAGCTACCCACTACTTTGATCACACCACCTATTTTAGAGGACTACGTTGATAATTTGACTTTGCCATGTGATCAAACAACTGAAATACCAACAATTTTGAGTGCACCCATTGAATTAACTATTGATGCAAAAGAACCAATGTTTAATCATTTTGATATGACCTCTAATCTTGATGATGATTCTGTGTTGAATGACTTATTGCATGTTTGCTTATTTAAGCATGTTGTAGCATGTAAATTTGATGCAAGTAAGGTTTATTCACCAATGTTGGGATGGTTTAATGATGAACATTGTCAATCTTTTGAAATGAATAAGAGCTTCACTTATATGTGCAAACTGAGTTGCAATATTTTCATGCCTTCTACTTCTTGTGCTAATTTTTTGGCTTTAGATTTTATGAACTATGCAAGTTACTCATCTATTCATGTGTCATATATGCAAAAATCAAGGGAAGTAAAAATGGATGACATATACATATACAACATGTACACCTTGTCTCTTTTGTTGGCCACATTTCAGATTAAGCAACGCCGAGGACGGCTTTATTTTCAAGAAGAGGAGGATGATGAGGACATGACTACCTTGGATATGACCAAAAATATTGCATATATGCATATTTGTCAGGTGATTTCTAGTGCAAACTATTCAATAATCTATTTATGTTATCCAGAACAAAAATACTTCACACACTTTTGTGTTTTGTCTAATTGCAGGTGTATGGGACATTTGTACAATCCACATATGAAGATAAGGAAGAAAGAGATGTTTATTTGCTGTCAAAAAGTTCTCTCACGTCACTTTTGGCCCAAGAGAAGATAGAGTCCAGGTCTCTCACGTTCTGGATTCAGATTCGGACTGCACAGACACACCTGACTCAAAACGCACACAAGTTTTTCATACGGACTCCGAATTGGGTGATTCTTTTTTTGTTGGAAACTAGATTTCGTGCACTTTCCAACCCAATTGGAATCACCTTCAAATTCGTCCGGAGCGTTGAGTTGTGGACGAAACAATCTGATGCTGCAGCAGAATCCGAGTCAAACTACAAGTCCAAAGGTGTTACATCACCTCCACTTGGGTCCATTGGCCTTGTATGACCTAGATTTAGTTTTAGGCTGCCTTGGGACGTCCTCCCACCTCCTTGGCCGCCACCTCTTGCTCCTATATAAGTAGATCCATCTAGTAGCTTTTCCTTGGGATTTGTTTAGTTAAAAGTTAGCCATTGCAACTTCGTGTACTTCGTTTGTGTCCAACGACCAGACCAAGACCGCTTCCGGATCCCCACCATTATCAATAATTCATATATATTTGCAATATTCAGATTGCTTTATCACATTCTTGCTCGTTCTTCGATTGCTTGCAGGAATAGACCTTCGTGGTTAGGCTGACCGTGCTTCCAGCATCGTCAGTAACCTCAGGAGATTGGTTTAGCGATTGCTAAGGCGCAACGTTGTGCACGTTTGTAGTCGGATTGTCAAAGTCGTCTCCACCAAATCGATAGTTATCATCTCATCGAAAGATCGGGACCCTCGCCTCTATCAACGTGCCACTGGGATTACCGCCTATTCGAGGGATTGAGCATCAGATTGACTTAATTCCCGGTGCTTCACTGCCAAACCGTGCACCATACCGTACCAATCCAGAGGAGACGAAGGAGATTATGCGTCAAGTACAAGAGCTTCTCGACAAAGGTTATATACGTGAATCCCTTAGTCCTTGTGTTGTTCCTATTATTCTAGTGCCGAAAAAGGATGGTACATCACGTATGTGTGTTGATTGTAGAGGCATTAATAATATTACTATTCGTTATCGTCATCCTATTCCTAGGCTAGATGATATGCTTGATGAATTGAGTGGCTCTACAATATTCTCCAAAGTTGATTTGCGTCGTGGATACCATCAAATTCGTATGAAATTGGGAGATGAATGGAAAACAGCATTCAAAACTAAGTTTGGATTATATGTGTGGTTAGTCATGCCTTTTGGGTTAACTAATGCACCTAGTACTTTCATGAGATTAATGAACGAAGTTTTACGTGCTTTCATTGGACGATTTGTGGTAGTTTACTTTGATGACATATTGATTTATAGCAGATCTTTGGAAGAACATTTGGAACATTTACGTGCTGTTTTTATTGCTCTACGTGATGCACGTTTGTTTGGTAACCTTGGGAAGTGCACCTTTTGCACCGACCGAGTATCTTTTCTTGGCTATGTTGTTACTCCACAGGGAATTGAAGTTGATAAAGCCATGATTGAAGCTATTGAGAGTTGGCCGCAACCCAAAACGGTCACACAAGTGAGGAGTTTTCTTTGCCTTGCTAGATTCTATAGGCGTTTTGTGAGAGATTTTAGCACCATTGTTGCACCTCTCAATGAGCTTACAAAGAAAGATGTGCCTTTTCTTTGGGGTACCTGATGAGGACATGACTACCTTGGATATGACCAAAAATATTGCATATATGCATATTTGTCAGGTGATTTCTAGTGCAAACTATTCAATAATCTATTTATATTATCCAGAACAAAAATACTTCACACACTTTTGTGTTTTGTCTAATTGCAGGTGTATGGGACATTTGTACAATCCACATATGAAGATAAGGAAGAAAGAGATGTTTATTTGCTGTCCAAAAAGTTCTCTCACGTCACTTTTGCCCCAAGAGAAGATAGAGTCCAAGTCTCGCACGTTCTGTATTCAGATTCGGACTGCACAGACACAACTGACTCAAAACGCACACAAGTTTTTCATACGGACTCCGAATTGGGTGATTCTTTTTTTGTTGGAAACTAGATTTCGTGCACTTTCCAACCCAATTGGAATCACCTTCAAATTCGTCCGGAGCATTGAGTTGTGGACGAAACAATCTGATGCTGCAGCAGAATCCGAGTCAAACTACAAGTCCAAAGGTGTTACATCACCTCCACTTGGGCCCATTGGCCTTGTACGACCTAGATTTAGTTTTAGGCTGCCTTGGGACGTCCTCCCACCTCCTTGGCCGCCACCCCTTGCTCCTATATAAGTAGATCCATCTAGTAGCTTTTCCTTGGGATTTGTTTAGTTAAAAGTTAGCCATTGCAACTTCGTGCGCTTCGTTTGTGTCCAACGACCAGACCAAGACCGCTTCCGGATCCCCACCATTATCAATACTTCATATATATTTGCGCTATTAAGATTGCTTTATCATATTCTTGCTCGTTCTTCGATTGTTTGCAGGAATAGACCTTCGTGGTCAGGCTGACCGTGCTTCCGGCATCGTCAGTAACCTCAGGAGATTGGTTTAGCGATTGCTAAGGCGCAACGTCGTGCACGTTTGTAGTCGGATCGTCAAAGTCGTCTCCACCAAATCGATAGTTATCATCTCATCGAAAGATCGGGACACCCCGCCTCTATCAAGTGGTATCAGTTTTCAGGTTGCTCGGTGAGAATTTCCAGTTTTCCTAGATTAGATTTATTTTCGTACCTATTGTCCAAGAAAAATCCACAAAAAAGAGTTAGATCTATTCATCCTTTGTCCAAGCCAGTCTGAGCCTTTGCAATTTTCTTTTCATTGCTTGCATAGTTGAATTATCGGTTGCATCGTCGTGTCGAGTTGCTGGTCTTAGTGTCTAGGTCGTTTAGAGTTTTGAGTTCTGTTCACATTAGTCACTCGCCGCTGCATCATTATCCCTTCCGCTGTCCACCACCCATCAATCAATTTCCTCCACGTGCTACCCACCGTTCATTGTCATAATCATAGTTGAGATCATTCCCATCTTCGCTTGATGCAATCTACATCTTATCTAGTTTGTTTTGGAAAGAGGGAGAGAGAAAAAAAAAGATAGAGAAAAAAAACTAGAGAAAAAAAAAGTAAAAAAAAGTCAGTAAAAAAAGAAAGGAAAAAAAAAGTGTGAGAAAAAAAAGAGAGGAGAAAAAAAAATTGGATCTATCTAGAATCAATCTCGTACCTGAATTCGGATTGGAATCTGTTTTGCGCACTGTTCAGTAAAACAGGTGTATCTTTCTCATACGAAGTCAGTTTTGGCTCCGTGAGTTCTCAAATTGAAGATAGCGACGAGCCGCATCTAAATAGTTGCAGAAGCTAGTTCAATATTTGACACCTCAAAATCGGCTTCTAAATAGGTCTTTTTGCCCTCCGAAGTTCGTGAACACAACTTGTTCCAATTTTTCAGGCCAATTTTAGAATTCTTTGACTCCTCATATCAACTCGGAATTGAGTGATTCTTTTTGCATTGGAAAGCTTGAGTTAGTAGCATTCTTTGAAATAATTTATCAGAAAATTGTCTCAAACTTTTCAAGAGGAAAGTTGGAGAGAGAGTTGTTGTATATCCTGCTTGGCAGTTGTTTTTCATCATTATCTTCACTGTCGTTGTGATCTTCACTTATATCTTGCTGTCAAGAGCTACTTAGTATCCTTCATTGATGCTAGTTGTGCTACGCCGTGACCGCATTAGTGTTCTAGGCTCGCGTCTCTAGTCCGGTCTAGCCTAGGACCAGCACAGTACCGTCGTTGAGCATTTATTCAACATTGCATCTTTGAATTGATTATTGCTAATCTTTTGCTACCATATATAGCCAACCCAGCTCCACATATTTCTACACCGTGTATACGTACGCTCCCCTGGCAATCGCTTTACTCAATATTCAGAGTTACTTGACACCGCGGGTTGCCGATCACCGCCTGCTGCATGGTAAGAACTTGTAAGACATTGATATTTGCTTTACTGTGAGCGTTTTACCACCACATCCTAGTAGTTATAGGAACATTATTTTTGGGTTTTGTTTCTTGTTCTACTAATCATGACAGGATCCAGAGTCAATTCATGGGCTTTGTCGATCGCGGGAGACGTGCCACCACCTTTGCAAATACCACAACCGTCACGAGAGGTGCACAAACATCCAAATGCACATGATCAGGTTAATGTATCTATACCACCATTTAATGGCCGTTTTAAACCTGCTTTATATATTGAATGGGAGTTCGACATAAAAAATATATTTGCTTCCCATAATTTCAATGAACATAAAAAGGTTAAGGTTGCGGTTGGTTCTTTCACTGGTTATGCTTTGGTTTGGTGGAGTGAATATTGTCGGTTACACCCTGATTATATACCTACTACTTGGGATGATTTGAAACTTGCCATGCGACATACTTTCGTCCCTGCTTATTATACTCGTGATGATAGAGGCAAAGGTGTCCCGTCTTTCGATGAGATGGTGGATTTCGCTTTGGTGGAAGTCGACTTTGACGATCCGACTACGAACGTGCGAGGACGTCGCGCCTTAGCAATCGCTAACCCAACTCCGAGAGGTTATTGACCACGCCGGAGCACGATCAACCTGACCACGAGGGTCTGTTTCCTGCGAGCAAACGAAGAACAAGCAAGAAACTAAGATTGCAATCTGGATATTGCGAATATAAGATGAAAGCTTTATTGATCAAGGTGGGGTTCTGTGACGCCTTTGTCTGGTCGTTGAACACAAACGAAGTACGCGAAGTTGCAGCTATGGCGAACTTTTAATCTAAACAAAACCCAAAGTCTAAACGATGCCCTAAGGGCTGTATATATGGAGGAAGAGAGGGGAATTTCGTGGCCCTTGGTGGAGGAGTCCGAAATCAACCCTATCTCTTGTTTCCCCACACATACGGACTCTAAAAATAGCCTATACTTATGTATTTCGAAATTACATGGGCCTGGCCCAATAATAAGGTGACGCAGCACCTAAAATAGCCTCGGGACGAAATTTATGAAGTGGCATCTTGTATATTTCGTCCAAGGCTTCATGCACCCATTATGGTGGCTTCAAAGTCCTGAAATCATCACTTGTAACTCCGTTCTTGTTCCCCTTGCGCATGCCATCATCTCCATGCTTGTTCTTGCTCCAATGTTCATCCTTCTCCAAGCTAGGCCCTTCATTTGTAAGTGAAACAAATGTAATCAATTTAGGCAGCATCATATTCTCATGAACATTAGAATCATTACCAAGAAACGAAAGTACCTGGTAATTTAGTTGGCGTGCACGAGCTCTAGTAATTGGTCCAGTATGTATAGCAGCAGGGGCTGTGGGTGTAACAATTGTATTGATGTCCTCATCAAGTTATAGGAACATTATTTTTGGGTTTTGTTTCTTGTTCTACTAATCATGACAGGATCCAGAGTCAATTCATGGGCTTTGTCGATCGCGGGAGACGTGCCACCACCTTTGCAAATACCACAACCGTCACGAGAGGTGCACAAACATCCAAATGCACATGATCAGGTTAATGTATCTATACCACCATTTAATGGCCGTTTTAAACCTGCTTTATATATTGAATGGGAGTTCGACATAAAAAATATATTTGCTTCCCATAATTTCGATGAACATAAAAAGGTTAAGGTTGTGGTTGGTTCTTTCACTGGTTATGCTTTGGTTTGGTGGAGTGAATATTGTCGGTTACACCCTGATTATATACCTACTACTTGGGATGATTTGAAACTTGCCATGCGACATACTTTCGTCCCTGCTTATTATACTCGTGACATGATTAAGAAGTTGCAACACTTAAAACAAGGTAGTGAAACTGTAACAAAATATTATAATGATTTACAAACTACCTTGTTGCATTCCTCTTTAGAAGAAAGTGAAGATGATTTTATGGATAGATTTTGGGGAGGATTAAACCGTGATATTCAAGAGATACTAATTCATGAAGAGTGTTATCCTATGGACCATTTGTTTCATCTTGCTTGCAAAGCTGAACAGGAAATAAAACGACGTGTTGGCCACGAGGAGAACAAGCGCACGGTGCACATTCAAAGAGTTGATATGATTGTTCCTTCAACTACTAGGCATACTATGACAACCACATCCGTTGTTGTCAGGACTACATCACCTCCACCATGTGACACATCGCCCCCCAGAGTGGCTACATCATCTGACTTGATCATAAGAGGTAATGACAAAGGTACTGATCTTCCATCTCTACATGAGAATGATGAATGCCTTGTCAATTTGAATGCACCATCTGATGAGCTACCCACTACTTTGATCACACCACCTATTTTAGAGGACTACGTTGATAATTTGACTTTGCCATGTGATCAAACAACTGAAATACCAACAATTTTGAGTGCACCCATTGAATTAACTATTGATGCAAAAGAACCAATGTTTAATCATTTGATATGACCTCTAATCTTGGTGATGATTCTGTGTTGAATGACTTATTGCATGTTTGCTTATTTAAGCATGTTGTAGCATGTAAATTTGATGCAAGTACGGTTTATTCATCAATGTTGGGATGGTTTAATGATGAACATTGTCAATCTTTTGAAATGAATAAGAGGTTCACTTATATGTGCAAACTGAGTTGCAATATTTTCATGCCTTCTACTTCTTGTGCTAATTTTTTGGCTTTAGATTTTATGAACTATGCAAGTTACTCATCTATTCAAGTGTCATATATGCAAAAATCAAGGGAAGTAAAAATGGATGACATATACATATACAACATGTACACCTTGTCTCTTTTGTTAGCCACATTTCAGATTAAGCAACGCCGAGGACGGCTTTATTTTCAAGAAGGGGAGGATGATGAGGACATGACTACCTTGGATATGACCAAAAATATTGCATATATGCATATTTGTCAGGTGATTTCTAGTGCAAACTATTCAATAATCTATTTATGTTATCCAGAACAAAAATACTTCACACACTTTTGTGTTTTGTCTAATTGCAGGTGTATGGGACATTTGTACAATCCACATATGAAGATAAGGAAGAAAGAGATGTTTATTTGCTGTCCAAAAAGTTCTCTCACGTCACTTTTGCCCCAAGAGAAGATAGAGACCAAGTCTCGCACGTTCTGGATTCAGATTCGGACTGCACAGACACAACTGACTCAAAACGCACACAAGTTTTTCATACGGACTCCGAATTGGGTGATTCTTTTTTTGTTGGAAACTAGATTTCGTGCACTTTCCAACCCAATTGGAATCACCTTCAAATTCGTCCGGAGCGTTGAGTTGTGGACGAAACAATCTGATGCTGCAGCAGAATCTGAGTCAAACTACAAGTCCAAAGGTGTTACATCACCTCCACTTGGGCCCATTGGCCTTGTACGACCTAGATTTAGTTTTAGGCTGCCTTGGGACGTCCTCCCACCTCCTTGGCCGCCACCCCTTGCTCCTATATAAGTAGATCCATCTAGTAGCTTTTCCTTGGGATTTGTTTAGTTAAAAGTTAGCCATTGCAACTTCGTGCGCTTCGTTTGTGTCCAACGACCAGACCAAGACCGCTTCCGGATCCCCACCATTATCAATACTTCATATATATTTGCGCTATTCAGATTGCTTTATCATATTCTTGCTCGTTCTTCGATTGTTTGCAGGAATAGACCTTCGTGGTCAGGCTGACCGTGCTTCCGGCATCGTCAGTAACCTCAGGAGATTGGTTTAGCGATTGCTAAGGCGCAACGTCGTGCACGTTTGTAGTCGGATCGTCAAAGTCGTCTCCACCAAATCGATAGTTATCATCTCATCGAAAGATCGGGACACCCCGCCTCTATCAGTACCGCACAGGAAGAAGCCTTCTCGATATTGAAAGATACGTTGACACATGCTCCTTTACTCCAACTTCCTGATTTTAATAAGACTTTTGAGCTTGAATGTGATGCTAGTGGAATTGGATTAGGCGGTGTGTTATTACAAGATGGCAAACCTGTTGCATACTTTTCTGAAAAATTGAGTGGGCCTAGTCTGAATTATTCTACTTATGATAAAGAATTATATGCTCTTGTTCGGACTTTAGAAACATGGCAACATTATTTATGGCCCAAAGAATTTGTTATACATTCTGATCATGAATCTTTGAAACATATTAAAAGTCAAGCTAAACTGAATCATAGACATGCTAAATGGGTTGAATTCATTGAGACTTTTCCTTATGTCATTAAACACAAGAAGGGAAAAGAAAATGTTATTGTTGATGCATTGTCTCGCCGCTATACTATGCTTTCACAACTTGACTTCAAAATATTTGGTTTGGAGACCATCAAAGATCAATATGTGCATGATGTTGATTTTAAAGATGTAATGCAGAATTGTAAAGAAGGAAGAATGTGGAACAAGTTCGTCGTTAACGATGGATTTGTGTTTCGTGCTAACAAGCTATGCATTCCAGCTAGCTCCGTTCGTCTTTTGTTGTTGCAGGAGGCGCATGGAGGAGGATTAATGGGACACTTTGGCGTCAAGAAGACGGAGGACGTACTTGCTACACATTTCTTTTGGCCAAAGATGAGACGGGATGTTGAGCGTTTTATTGCTCGATGCACTACATGTCAAAAAGCTAAGTCACGACTCAATCCTCATGGTTTATATATGCCTTTGACTGTACCTAGTGTTCTTTGGGAGGATATATCTATGGACTTTGTTTTAGGTTTACCTCGAACAAAGAAGGGGAGGGATAGCATATTTGTTGTCGTGGATAGATTCTCGAAAATGGCACACTTTATACCATGTCATAAAAGCGATGATGATGTTAATGTTGCTGATTTGTTCTTTCGTGAAATTATTCGCTTGCATGGTGTGCCAAATACTATTGTTTCAGATCGTAATACTAAATTTCTTAGCCACTTTTGGAGATGTTTATGGGCTAAGTTGGGGATTAAACTGCTTTTTAGTACTACTTGATGAGGACATCAATACAATTGTTACACCCACAGCCCCTGCTGCTATACATACTGGACCAATTACTAGAGCTCGTGCACGCCAACTAAATTACCAGGTACTTTCGTTTCTTGGTAATGATTCTAATGTTCATGAGAATATGATGCTGCCTAAATTGGATACATTTGTTTTGCTTACAAATGAAGGGCCTAGCTTGGAGAAGGATGAACATTGGAGCAAGAACAAGCATGGAGATGATGGCATGCGCAAGGGGAACAAGAACGGAGTTACAAGTGATGATTTCAGGACTTTGAAGCCACCATAATGGGTGCATGAAGCCTTGGACGAAATATACAAGATGCCACTTCATAAATTTCGTCCCGAGGCTATTTTAGGTGCTGCGTCACCTTATTATTGGGCCAGGCCCATGTAATTTCGAAATACATAAGTATAGGCTAT